>NW_027513200.1:0-248436 GCF_048772815.1 Callospermophilus lateralis | reverse complement strand
ACTTGGAGTTTGGTTCATGCTTCACAAAATACAAGGAGTTCAACTGGGAAACAGTGCTTGAGGTAGTTCTGTCACGTGTGGTGGGTCAGGGTCTGCAAGAAAATTCACCAACCAGGCTTCTATCTCTCAAAGATTGCCCGCTTGTCCATAGCAACCTGATTCTGAACATTGCCCTGAAACTACGCCATATAACAAGATGCTTTTACATATAAGGGTCTGATGTCTGCACTCTGTCAGTTACAAGCCATTTGGAAGCCAATGGCAGATACAAATGGCCCCACCATGATGTTTTATCACACACCTCTCCACCACTGCTCTAGGCCCACTACTCAGCAGGCTCCAAAATACTGGATTCTCTGTTCTAAACAAATTTCATGAAACCCTGTCAATCAAGGCACTGTCTGGTACACTCATGGTAAGCAACAGGACATCGAAAGTTTCTACAGTTCCACCTGGTCATGGAAATTTCAAAAATTTCGTGTTATTTATCTAGCCATTTTTCAAGGACGACGTTGGATGCACTGTGGATTTCAATTATTCAGGAACCATTAAATATTGAGAAAGTTCATTTCAAAAAAATTCTAGAGAACTCTCACAGGCAAGGCTTTCATAAGAGTGGACAAAGGTCACTTGAAGCCAGGACCATTGAGGTCTACAATGTGAGGTCCTATGTCTTTTGACTCTCAACTATGGCTGCCAAGTCTTTCAGAATAAAATCATGTGATATCCAGGCTGAGATTCCCAGTTCTTTGTGGAAAGCCACCCTGGTCCTAGATCTCAGGTTCCAAGGGCGACTCTCATGCGTGGCCTCCTAAAATCCCAACACAATTCATGGCAATACTTCTCTGAGATCAGTTTCAAAACTCAGTCTCTACGTGGAAACACACCAGAGTTCAAGACCAGTTGACCCAGTCATCTCTTCCAACCGCCACACCAATGACCAGAATTAAAACCAAAACACTCCCACATGGCCCTCATTTTCTTCCATATAGTCACTCATCATAACCTTGGCTGGAAGTTTTTATGAGGCACACAGCCCAAGACAATGTCAAAATAAGCTCCCTTGCCCTTCATTTGTCTAAAGTCAGTGTTTCCTGGACAACGTTCCTGTGAACCAGGACTGATCAAAGAGGCATGCCATTAATACTGTTCCGCTTTTCCAATTTGAGGCATACTGACTGTCGGGTATAGTTTCTTTATGTGATTTGCAGTCATAAGAAAACCCAAGCACCTATGGGCTAGCCTCTGCAGGGCTTGAAGAACTCAGTTGACCCAAAGATCCCTGTTATCACTTGATGGAGATCAGGAACCTTACAGAGGAAGGCAAGAGACTTCATCACAATGACTTCTCTTTTGGCCATTTTGGATTTGGATGCACACATGGGATCTTTCTTTAGGTCCATCAGGTGCTGAGAATCTAAGCGATAATCTCAAACTGCACTGAGAGGCTGATTCAGACATATCCCTTTGCAAAGCAATTAAGCCAGGAGCCACAGGTGATGCCCATTTATTTCCATTTGAAAACTGTTTTTTTCAGGCATTGGAAATGTGGGGCCTTAGGCAAAGACCTTCCTTACATTCAGGGCAACAGAACAATAGGTAAGCAAAATCCCAAAGCAGATTTTCTCCACTGAGACTTTCCTGGTCACACTGATATCTGAGTTTTCTGAGATATTCACCATTCTCTTCAGCTATCCAGTACATGGCCATGTCCCAGATTGTGGAGGAGATACATATCTTGAACACAAAACCATGAGCCTATGGGAGAGTGGCCAGAATTCAGGAAGAAATCACGAATGTAGGAAGGTAGTAGGTGTTGCCCATCCATATGGTAACCTGCAGTCCATTCATAAATTGGACAGGATGAATTCTGCGAAGATTTCTACTAGACAGGACACATCTATTTATGCATTCTCTTTTCTATTGTCTACAACCACGGACAAAGTGGGATATGCAGACATAGAAACACTCGCCTTCTCAAAGGACTTACTAGAAACAGTCCACTCCAAACCAAACAAACCGACTTTCCTACATATTCTCAAAACATGAGACAAAATCAAAAACACACACACACACACACACCCACAAAGGCACCTTCTTTCCCCAAATAGGTCTGTGACTATCCAGAGCGTCCTCTGACTGGTGGGCCATACTATGTTCCCCCGAGACGGGCTGTGCTATGTCAGATCTGGTCTCCTTGGCCAAAACTGTGATGTTATCAGGAGCCAGCGGTGAGCCACTGCCTGTTTTCTCAGGTAAAGCCCCTCTTCAGAGCTTTCCTGGCATTTGTCCATCTTCAATTTAGTTGCCAAGAAAGACTGACTCTGTCCTTCTTAAATCCAAACATTTGAGACCACTGGGACTTGGACTGGGACTGCCTCAGGGTGCCTGGCTTCCTGGATCCCAAGTTCAGAGTGTTCTATCAACAAGAAAGTGACATAGGTCACTTCATCTAGAACTGAATGAGGTCACTGCCTTGGCAACCACTTTGTCTTAACAGTTGCTTCCAAGGGTCCCTGAGATGGATTCTGCCCCTACTTCCTATGACAGTTTCACAAGCTAGAATGGAATATCAACCACAGGCACCCGGGAACAGCTCTCCACACAAGCCTGGTTTGGTCTATCTTCTCTACATTAAGAAGAGAGAGACTGCTTCAGACACATCCCTTCATCCTGACCTGTTTTTTTTTTTTTGTCATGAAAGATGACTTTCGCACTCTCAGGTCCTTCATAGCTGCCTACATCTTCTTTAGGGATCATTTCTGCATGGACCTTTGAGGTTCTCTGCAGGTTGAAGATCTCCTACATTCCTGTATTGTAAGACCAACTCTGTCCCTGCTATTCTGTAAAGTTAGATTGAGGGAACAGTGTATGGTTACGGTTAATAACATGTTTGATTTGGGTTAGGATCATTCTGCTGGATGAATAATGGTATTGGGAACCTGCGATATATATAAGATTATATAGGTGAAATATATGAATGAAAACAGAAATCTCGGTAACATTTGAAGCCCAGAAGGGCATTAGGTCCTTGATTGGGATACTTAGCATTTAATTATGTTCTGCACAGATGTCTCAGATAAATCTATACACAATGGCATAGGACCTGATACCTTGGATGATTGAATGTTGAGGAGAACAACCATTCAAAGAGGGAGAGTCGGTAGGATTAGGAAGATAGTTGATAGGATTAGAAAAAAGTGTGAGTATAGCATTTGGACAAATAGTTCTTTAGCAATAGGTTTTCAGGTAGACAGAAAATGTAAATGTCAGCACATGTGAAGAGTCAGTCACAGTGATGAAATGGGGAAAATATGTAGGAAAGCAGATATCAATAGCGACATTAGGAAATCAGGCAAAGTATAAAGTGAGTGATAGCAATAGACACTTTCAACAGGCTTGAGATTAAATATATAATCTTAGGAAGTAACAAATATGTAGTCACCAATAGGATTGACATTTGAGAGCATTAGGCAACGTGGACATGGGTGATTTTCATAACCCATACTCACATTCCATTTAGGCTTTGGTACAATCGTAAGTGTGACTTTGCATTTTGTGGCCAGAATATTACTGTGATAAAACGTATATGTAGATCAGGTGACATGAGTCTTTCTTGCACCATTTCTTGGAGCAATATTTTGAAGGGGTATAAATTAGTATTGGAGGTACATATAGGTGTACCATGTATGTATGAATATAGAGATAATGCATGAATAGACCATACTGCGAATAAATAATATAACTTGTTCCAACTTTAAATAATGGATTGAATTGATATCTGAAAATACACAGGAATCATATATTGATATATATACATTCATTCCAACCAGTAATACATCTAATGGTAATATTACGGTTGTGGTTTATCATAAAGAGTGTGTGAATTTTGCTTCAAAATTGATTATGGAAATCGAAAATAATGTGTTTGGAAAGAAGTCTCATGAAATGACCAGTAAAAAACAAGGAGGAATACATATGTTCTGAAGCAGGAAGTGATTGAATGTGTTACAAATTTCTTTAAATTTGTGAACTTGTGGATGAAATGTATATTCTATGATGTACAAAAACTGCAGAAATAGTAATGTACCAGTGTTTAATAAAAATGAACGTCAAAATACACATCATGTCCCATAGGAATCTACTTGCATTGATGTTAAAGTGGGTCAGCTACTGTAAAAATAAAAGGATTTGTTTGCACCATTCACTGAAGTAACTTTTTAGTACTAGAAAACAAATATGTATTTCAGGTGGATGAATATTTTTAAAATAATCTTATGAAAAGTTTAATATAAAACCACATACATGAACAAGAATGAATTTAGGGAGTGTATAATAGGACACATATATTTTATATTTTGAAAAATCTAGAGAGTATATATATATATATATATATATATATATATATATATATACACACACACACACACACACACACAAAACACACACAGAGACATTGAAAAGTAGCTATATATATGCCAATTAAAATTCATTGTGAAATATATATCATCCACAGATCCAAAAATATTAATTTTACTGAACATGGATTTATGTATAATGTTCTTGAACTAAGAAGCTCACTCATAGTCTGAATTTTCAGTTCCAAATGTATTAATGAGGAGTGATCTCTTCTCACACTTTGTATCTGGCAAGTTAGCCACCTCTCAAGAATATGCGTGTGATACCAGGTAGGATTCTATATGTGCGTATAAAAATACATGTGCTGAATAGGCTACAGAAAAATGGAGACAGGAATTCACAGATGTGTTAACTTTAAAAACACATGCAGAACTATTTCAACAAAAAATTGACAAGATTTATAACTCCTACCCTATATCATACAAAAGGCAAGACCAACTATACACCATGCCTCTTCTGAAGTGCTAGTATTTCTATTCTGTTTCGGTTATTTTTCTCCATCATATTAGAATTAATAGTCAGAGTCTAGTAGGGTATGGGTTAGTGTCAAGGATTCAGTATTTCGAATGGAAAATTGAACAATGAATCCAATGTGTATGTAAATATGTGCTACACAAAATTATTCCCACTCTCAACCAGAACAATGCCTTGACAATCCCTTCTCCCCAAGTAAGACACAATTAGAGGAGAAGATTTAGAAAATCTGTGAATAAATTTGTGGAATGCAATATGCTCAGGAGCTCACAACCTTTGAAGTGGTAGAGTAGTTTCCAAAAGTATGGGACAGGGTAAAAACTCCACAAACATGGAGGTCTGCTGGCCTAGAGACTTCTTGAGAAACTGCCTGTGAGGTTGGGCACTTGAAAAATATGTTGTTTTCAAGAGCTTTAGCTTCCTTTCTAGGGAGACCATAAAAGCTTGGTCTGCATCTATGAGACCTGGAGGACATGGTTTCTTATTTCCCAATGTACATGAGGCAGCAGTGCTGAATTCTCTTTTTAGATAAACTGTGGCCACTGGGGGCTAAATGTGTGCCGGTGTGCACTGTGAAGGCATATGGTCATCTTCCATTTTCGTGGTGTTTCTTCCTGCTGCACTGAGAGTTTGGTATTTGCTTCACAAAATACAAGGAGTTCAACTGGGTCACAATGCAAGAGGAAGTTCTGTCATGTATGGTGGGTCAGGTTTTGCAGGAGGATACAAGAACCAGGATCCTATCCCACATATCTTGCCCCCTTGACCATAGCAACCTGATTCTGAACAATGTCCTGAAACCTCTCCATATAACAACTTGCCTTTACATGGAAGGTTCTGCTGGCTGCACCATGTCAGTCACAAGGCATTTGAAACCAATGGAAGATACACATGGCCCCACCACAGATGTTTTATCACATACCTGCCCACCACTGCTCTAACCTACTACTCAACAGAGTCCAACTTACTGGCATCTCTGTTCTACACCATTTACATGAAACCCAGTCAATCAAGGCACTGTCTGGTATATTCATGATCAGCAACAGGACATCAAAAGGTTTTCCAGTGCCACCTGGTGATGGGAAATTCAAAAATTTTATGGTATTTATCTAGCCATTTTTTAAGGATGAAGTTGGAGGCACTGTGAGTTTCAATTTTTTCAGGAACCATTAAATGTTTAGGAAGCTCATTTCAATGAAATCTCTGGAGAACACTCACAGGTAAGGCTTCCCAAAGAGTGGCCAGAAGATCATATGATGCTATGCCCATTTAGGTCTACAATGTGAGGTCCATATGAGTTTTGACTCTCAACTATGGGTGTCAAGTTTTTCAGAATAAAATTTGTGGTATCCTGGCTGAGAGGCTCAGTGCTCTGTGGAAAGCCACCCTGGGCCTAGAACTCAGTTTCCAAGGGCGATGCTCATGCCTGGCTTCCAAAAATTTCAACACTATTCATGGCAATACTTCTCTGAGGTCAGTTGAAGAACTCAGACTCTAAGGGAATCACACCAGAGTTCAAGAACATGTGGACCAAGTCATCTCTTCCAACCGCCACCCAAATGACCACAATTTAAACCAAAACACTCCAACGTGGCGCCCATCTTCTTCCATATAGACACTCACAATAAACTCCACTATGGCTGGAGTTTTCCATGAGGGGCATAGCCCAAGACCGTGTCCAAAATAAGCTCTTTTGCACCTAATTTGCCTAAATTCAGGGTGGCCTGGAAACCCTTCTTGTGAACCAGAAGAGATTAAATAGGCCTCCCGTTAATACTGCTCCGCTTCTTCAATTTGAGGCCAAATGATTGTGGGGTTTGGATTCTTTATGTGAATTGGAGTCTTGAGAAAACCCAAGCAACTATGGGCTAGACTCTGCAAGGCTTTGAAGAACTCATTTGACCCAAAGGATCCCTAATCTGACTTGATGGAGGTCAGGAAAGTTACAGAGGAAGGCGAGAGACTTCATCCACAAGGACTGCTCTTTTGGCCATTTTGGTTTTGGATGTACACATGGGATCTTTCTTTAGATCCATCAGGACCTGAGAATCTAAGCCACAGCCTCACACAGGGTAAATAAGCTGATTCAGACACATCCTTTCCAAAGCAATTAAGCAAAGAGCCACAGGTAATGCCCATTCATTTCCATTTGAAAACTGTTTTCTTCAGGCTTCACAAAGTGGTGGACTGAGGAAAATACCTTCCTGACATTCAGGGCAACAGAAGAGTAGGTAAACAAAAGGCCCCAAGCAGGGTTTCTCCACTAAGACTTTCCTGGTCACACTGATATCTGAGTTTTCTGAGATGCTCACCATTCCCTTCAGCTATACAGGACATGGTCATGTCACAGAGCTTCGAGGTTGTACATATCTTAAACAGAAAACCATGAACCTATTCTGGAGAGTGGCCAGAATTCAGGAATAAAACAGAAACTAAGGAAGATAGCAGGTGTTGCACATCAATAAGGCAAGCTGCAGTCCATTCATAAATAGGGCAGGATGAATGCTGTGAAGCTTTCTACTAGACAGGACATATTAATTGATGCATTCTGTTTTCTAATGTCTACAACCACGGACACAGTGGGATACACAGACATAGAAATTCTCGCCTTGTCAAACGACTTACTAGAAACAGTTCACTCCAAACAAAACAAACCGCCTTTCATACCTATTCTCAGAACATGAGACAAAACCACAAACCCACACCCACACCACAAAGGCACCTCCTTCCCCCAAGTAGGTCTGTGACTATCCGGAGTGTCCTCTGTCTGGTGGGCCTTATTATGTTCCCTGGAAATAGCCTGTTCTGTCTCAAATCTGGTCTTTTGGCCAACTCTGTGAAGTTGTCAGGAGCCAGCGGTGAGCCACTGCGTGCTTTCTCAGGAAACTCCCCTCTTCATAGCTTTCCTTGCATTTGGCCATCCTTACATCAGTAGGTCCCAAGAAAGACTGAGTCTGTCCTTGGTAAATCAAAATAAGTTTGACCACTGGGACTGGGACTGGGACTGGCTCTGGGTGCCTGGCTTCCTGGATTCCAAGTTCAGAGAGTTCCATCACCAAGGAAGTTAGGTGAAGTCACTTAATTTTGGAACTGAATGAGGTCACTGCCTTGGCAACAACTTTGTCCTAACAGTTGCTTTCAAGGTTCCCATGAGAGGGAGGCTGCTCCTACTTCCTGTGACACTTTCACAGGTCAGAGAGGTATGTCAACCATAGGCATGCAGGAGCAGCTCTCAACACATGCCTGCTTTGGTCCATCTTCTCTACATTAAGAAGAGAGTGGCTGATTCAGACACATCCCTTCATCCTGAGCAGGTTGTTTGCCATGGAAGACTTTTGCTCTCTCAGGTCCTTCATACTTGCCTACATCTTCTCCAGGGATCATTTCTACGTGGACCTTTGAGGTTTTCAGCAGGTGGAAGATCCTCTATTTTCCTGTATTTTAATACCAATTCTGTCCCTGCTCTTCTGTAAAATTAGATTGAGAGAACAGTGTATGGTTAGGATTAATAACAGGTTCGATTTGGTTTAGAAAGAAAACTACACGGTTGAGCAAACAGGGTCCTACAGTTAGCAATAATATGAGGAATTTTAATGGACCGGCCATGGCAGATAAAAGCGCAGTTAATCAGGTCACTATGTGAACCAAGACTCAAACCTCCCTTTTGGGGCCTCTGTCTCTCTTTGACGCTCTTCAAGTCGTTTTCTTAATTTATTCATAGATTCTTTTACAACTCCAGTATTGTCGGCACAAAAACAAAATTCTTCCCTCAATGCAAGCAAAAAGGCACCTTTCTCTCATGAAGAGGAGGTCCAACACTCGCCTGCTTTGTAAAACAACTTCAGAAAGAGAGAGGTTAAAATTCCTGTAAAGCTGTGATGTCGGTTTTTAATGTCTTTAAGGTTTGGCCTATTTCTGCTTCTAATTGTGTCTTTGTTGTGTCTCATGGACTAGCCCACCAGTTAAGCAACTATTATTTCTAATAGGATGGCTAAAGTGAGGGATACAGGTTCCCTCTGGAACCGGGTTGTATGCCCCCCTATTTGATCTTTAAATGAACCTACGTCATGATAGAGAACTCTGGAAAACATCTGCATCATTACATAATTAATCACATATATTGACCATTTTATGAAAACATAAATAATGTTAAAGTGTATAGAATTATACTGTTGTAGGGACGGACAAGGAAAGGGACCTAAGATAGCACCAAACACAGGAAAACAGCCTTATTTGGTTGCATCCGGATTTAGAGGGCATTGCTTCTGTTGTAATCAATTAATCCCCTGAACCCCAAGTTTTGGTAGTTTTAGAATTTGTACCCAATATGTAAGGGAAGTAGATCAGAAGTTCACAGTCTGTAGAAATTCACAAAAATCAGTTTTTGTTTCTGTTTTTGTTCCTCTGTTCTGGGCAAGTTAACTTTTCAAGGACACCTTGGAAAGGGAGAGCTTTTTTGTCTCTTTTTTTTCTCCCTGCCAGCTGTCACCATGAAGCCCAGTTGGTAACTTTTTTATCTTAGAAATGTAGTCATCTCTGTGAAGCCCCAGCTCAAGGCCAGAGGCTTTGTTCACATATTTTGTGAAAACCTAGTAAGGCGGTGTCAAGCTTAGGGGTGGTGATTTTTTCAGCCAGTGGCCAAGTAGAACAGGGCAACACGAAAAGTGGAAGTTTATCTACATTGAACTCTTTCAGAGGGACTCTTTTGCTGAAAGACCTAATGTAAGCCTCGGTGAAGACTTCTGGAGAAGGTTATTTAAGACATATCTATGGACCTGGTACAGAGGGGGAAGACTGGGAAGGCGAGGCTGAGAGCAGCTCCGTGGATCTGAGAATGAGGAAGATGAGATGTAAAAGAATAATGGAAAAGGGGTTTGGGATTTTCCTAGAACAAAACTTGAGCAGTAGAACAGGTAGAGCAGAGGTGAAGATGGGAGTGAGTATTCCAAAAACCCCTGAGGGACTTTAAATTTTTAGAAACCTGTTTTCAGTGATGACAAAGCAACTTTAAAGGCCATTTTTATTACATCTTGGATAGGGGTCTGAGGGCTCTTCTCAGCTGGTTTGAGCTTTGGTTTAGCTTCTTAGAGGACTTGGTGGGACCTAGTGCACGCACAGACAGAAAAAGAGAGGAGTGAGTGAGTGGAGGGGTACCTCGGTACCTGCTACCTCAGCAAGGGGGCAATGGTCTGAGAACTGGCAGAGGTTTGGGTTTTTGATCTAGTAATTGGAGGTGAGAAATCACGTTGCTGAGGTGGGAGTGACAGCAGAGACTCTAGAGCAGAAGACTGAGGGTGAGGAACTATTGGAGAAGCATAGTACAGGATGTGAGTGAAGGAGGGAAAAGGATTCCACATAGGGGAATTTTCCCCTTTTGAGCACTTGCCGAAGTTAAAAATGTCACGCAGAATTTGAGGATCTAGAGAACCCTCTGGGGGCCATAGCTTTTGGTTGTCTAATTGGTAATATGGCCAATGCTGTGTACTGAATGTGATGAGGAGTTTGGGTTCCACCAGGCAGCCCCGGTATGCTCACATCCCCATGAGTTACACAAGAAGTTGGCTTTTCCCCCACACAGCCATGGCTGTTTGTGGCTTTGATAGTCCGCCGGGCATACATCATAATCTAGGCTAGCCAACCTGAATCTGGCTCGCGTTTCTGTGCATCCATAATGTTTGTTTCAATTATCTATGGAACGGAAGGGATTTAATGAAACTTTAGTGGGATCCTCTTCATCAGGGTTATCTCAATAGGAAAGACGTATACCAAGCTGAAAAATGTCTGGGTGGAGAGATAGCCACCAGGTCCCTAAGGGGGCTGTATGCGAGATATACCATACTTCTTGTCTAGTAGGATTTGAGATCAGCCTTCACTGCTGAACAGGCTGATGAGGGTTAGGAGTACTGGTGGCCAAGTTGAGAGTCTACAGTCTTGTCCACATAGCGAATACGAAATTTGAAATGGTTACCAGTCTTTTCCAGTTTCCAACCAGAGTCTGGACACAGCGAAGGCTTTAGATGAGAGGCATGGATCCAAAAAGTGATTCTGTCTACTTTTACCGCTGTAGGTGTTATAAGTAGCACCTGGTATGTTCCTTTCCAGCGGGGTTTCTAGGAATGACACCTGATGTTGTCTTATGTAGACGAAGTCTCTTACTTGATATTGATGTGGAATCCCCTCGTCCCCAGGTTGGTAGGCAGTGGCCAGCTGTTTCCACAGTTATCACTGAGTTCTTTCAATGGCTTTAAGTCTGTCAAGCAAGGGGTGTGGAAGGGATTGTTAGGCCTTAGAGTTGGGGATTAGGTCCCTTACTGGATGATGGGCATCATAGAGAATTTCATAGGGGGTGAGGTTACACAGAGAAACTGAGGGAGTATTTCTCGCATGAAACAGTGCATAAGGCAGGGGCATAGTCCAATCTTTTATGCCAGTCTCTAAGCTTAATTTTGTTAAGGTCTCTTTAATGGTTCTATTTATTTTTTCTACCTCTCCTGAGCTCTGGGGTATATAAGCATAATGTAACTTACAATTAATCCACACGTGACTTACCTGGGCCATGAACACAAGTCCATTATCAGACCCTATTACCTTAAACAGACCATATCTTGGAAAAATATCTTCCAGGTTCTTCTTGAGAACCATTTGGGCCGTTGTTTTTTTTTTTTTTCCTGTGTGTGTGTGTGTGTGTGTGTGTGTGTGTGTGTAAGGCTTCAATCCATCCTGAAAATGTATCGACAAAGACTAGGAGATATTTAAGTCCATACCTTGCTGGCTTAATTTCAGTAATGTCCACTTCCCAGAATTTTCCTGGTCTGGTTCCTCATAGGTGCTTTCCTCTAAGAAACTTGGAAGGGTAAGCATTAAACAATTGACTGACCCAACAGGCTTTTGTTACCGGTTCAGTTTTTTTCTTTCGCTGTGTGTTGGTTAGTGGAAAACTCTGTTCTTAATCCTACAGGAGTGCCTGCAGTTTCTTTGAACCAAGGTGAGTGAGTTGACGTACATTTTTAACTTAGTGTAGGGCTTTCTGTAATTGCAGGCTGAGCTCAGTAAAGTTGAGGCGTTCAGTGTCAGTGTCCTTAGATGTTATCTAAAACTTCCTGTTACTCAGGGGTCCATTGGAATTGGGCATATCCCTTTAACAGCGGGTATAAAGGAGCAGCTAAGGACGCGAACCCATTTATCCATAACCTGCAAAACCCAGCAATCCCAAGAAACTCTCTTAGTTGTCTGCTGTAAGATGGGGTTGGTATCTGCTCAACGGTTTGTTTTCTGGGCTCAGTGAGCCATCGTTTACCGCCCCTGACGAAATAGTCATGGAAGGTTACTTCTTGCTGGCAAATTGGGCAATTTTGGCCGAAGCTCTATACCCGAGTTGAGCAAGCTCCGATAATAGTGCTTGGGTCCCAGTTCAGTTTTCCTTGGTGTTGGATGCCAGTAGCAGGTGATCCACGTATTGAAGCTGGGTGACTTCGGGGTGTGTAGTTCTGAAATTGTTGAGATCTCTGTGGAGGGCTTCATCAAAGAGAGTGGGGGAGTTTTTGAACCCCTCTGGGAGTCTAGTCCAAGTTAGTTGACTATACTTTCCGGTTTCTGGGTCTACCCACCCAAAAGCAAACAGCAACTGACTATCTTTATGCAGAGGCAAGCAAAAGAAAGCTTGTTTTAAGTCCAGAACAGTATACCATTTCTGCTCAGGGTTCAGAGTGCTAAGCAGTTGGAACAGATTAGGTACTGTGGGGTGAATGTCCTGCACTCTGTTGTTGATCTCTCTTTGGTCTTTAACAGGTTGATAGTCCCTGGTTCCTGGCTTTTTCTTCTAATAACAGGGGAGTGTTCCAGGCCAATTGACAGGGCCTTAGGACCCCTAAGGCCAGATATTTCTGAATATAGGGCCTTATCCCATCTTTAGCTTTTTATGCTTAGAAGATATTATTTGACATTGATTGGGGAGGCTGAGGTTTTTAACTCCACTGTTATTGGAGGTTGTTTCACGGCCAGGCCTAACACAGCAGTTTTTGCCCAGGCATCTGGGTTATCTGTTATTCATTTCTGCGGTAGCTTGCCTGTTTGATCAGTCTTGGGGGGTGTGAAGAGTGGATGTTTATCTTCTACTAATATAGTTACAGCCGTGACTATAGGAGTTTTTACTGAAGGATTTAGAAATTTCTTTTGGGGGCTTTCAGGGTTAAAAGTTATTTTGGCCCAGAGCTTGGTTAGCAGATCTCTGCCCATCAATGGGTGCGGGCATTCTGGGATTACTAGGAAGGAGTGATGGATTTTTCCTTTCCCCAGGTCCATGGTCCTCTTAGTAGTCTAAGCCCGATATTTACTGCCATTAGCCCTTTGAACTACAGACCTTTTATTTGATAGACGGCCCAATGGGGCCCTAAGGGCTGAGTATACTGCTCCTGTATTCATTTCAAAGTTTACTGGGGTCCCCTACTCTTCAAAAGTTACCCTGAGCTAGGGGAAGGAATCTGAGCCCCAACTTTCTTAGTCATCCTCCAGAGTCAGAATGGCTGGCTGGCGTGTCTGTCTCTTTATAGGGCACTCTTTGGCCCAGTGTCCTTTTTTTTTACGGTAGGCACATTGATCTGAGGCCAGGGGTGGCCTCTGGCACGGGCCCAGGTATCCCTTCCTGTCACCTTATGTCTTAATTTCTGGCCTCTTTCTTGTTGTGACCAGGATCTAAGTCAATGCCTTAGTCTTTCTTTTGCTTCTCTCATCATCCCTTTGCTCCCTTTCTTTTTCCCTGTTTCTCTTTTATAGTATATTTTTTTGGCTTCTCTGACTAAATCTCTCTTTTAACTTTTTTTTTTTAATATCCATGGCAGCTTCCCCAATTAAGGCCATCATGACAGATGCCTTTTGATCTGCTGCCTGAGGATCGAAAGGAGTATATCTCTTATATGCCTCCATAATTCTCTCTAGAAACATAGAGGTAGATTCATCAGGCCTTTTAATAATTTCTCTTACCATGGCCAAATTAGTTGGTCACCTAGCGGCCCCTTGGATACCCGCTATTAGAGCCTGGCAATAATTGGACATATGCTCCCTATCTTCAAAGGTGTTGGGGTCTCAGTTGGGTTGGTTTAAGGGGAAGCCGGCTTTGATTATGTTGGGAAGTTGTGTTGGTCGCCCATCAAGTCCGAGGATATTTTTTTCTAGCTTCCAGGAGGTTTTTCCTCTCATTCCTCTGTCGTGAAGAGAGTCCCTAGGAGTTGTTGGCAGTCATCCCAAGTAGGCAGGTGTGAAAACGTTGGCGAGTTCTCTGAGTTTTTTTAGCCGGGCCAGCTTCCTCTAGGGAAGGAGGGGCTGTGTGTGCCATTCGACAGTCATCTGGAGGGTGCTGGGCCATCCTGGCTTCCTCGAATGGTGGAGAGGCTGAGTAAGCAGCAGGGGAATTACTTACAGGGTTTTGGGGGTTGGGGGACAAGGGCAGAGGATAAGGACGAGTAGAGTCTTGAGACTCAGGGAGAACAGAGGGTGGAGGTTGAGGAGCAGATAGTTTGAGAGATAGAATCGTAGGGGAAGGAGTAGGAGTGGGTGCAGGGACAAGGAAAGGCTTCACCCATGGAGGAGGAGATTTGCAGAGGTCCTGACAAGTTAAGATATATGGCTATTGATCTGGATGTCTATGTGG
The DNA here is from genome assembly GCF_048772815.1 of Callospermophilus lateralis. NCBI lineage: Eukaryota > Metazoa > Chordata > Mammalia > Rodentia > Sciuridae > Callospermophilus > Callospermophilus lateralis. The sequence continues at coordinate 233,897 of NW_027513200.1, read as the reverse complement.
CCCCGGCTGAAAGACAATATCTCAGACTTTTCAAATTAGTGCGAAGTAGAAACATCTTTCTAGGGGCCATCCGACTACAAAGGTGGGTTATTCTGAGACACAGAATCTGCCAGGTCTGGTGTTTTAATGAAAAAGAAAGAATCTGAGCCCTTAAGCAGACTTTGGTCCAGTGATTAAGGGTCAGGGACAGAGGCATTGAAGTGCTCTGTCCCATAATGAAATATACACAGACAGTGAAAGCAAAGACACACGACACAGACAAGACAAGACAATAAAGACAGACAATGGACGTCCAATACTGAGACCAGGACTGAGTAGCGGGCAAATCCTGATGGGCTGCCAATTCCAAATCTGAAAGAAAATATCACTGAGTCGAGGAGACTATGGTTCTTCGATTTCCCGAGTCCATCCCACAGGAACATGGCCTGTGGCTCTGTGACATGTGTGTCAGCCACCGTGGGAGAGAGCTCACGCTCTTTACCAATAGCCATTTTGTCAAACCCTAACCTGAATCCTGAAACCAGAAAGAGGGGCCTTATTTACCCCCAGAGGAGCCCATTGGGGGTCTTTCATCTGCAGCTGCCGGATCTCGCTGGGGCCACCAGAAGTAAAGGTCGGGTGAGCGTCGCTGGAAGAGACCACCAAGAGACTGTCTAATGCAACCTGAAAGGGTTTATTGGGAGTCCGGCATGCAAGGGCTCAGAGATCAGTTGAATAGAGCAGAGAGCCCTGAGAACAGCTTAAGAAGTGCTTATATATTTTCCTTGGAGAGGGCAGGGAGGGAAGTTTATTGATGGTTAAGGGCGAGTGGGCGGTTTGCGTGCAAATGGTTGATGGAGTACATTCTGCAGTTTGGCAGTTGGGGGCAGCACATTCTGGGAACAAGAAGAGCAAACAGTTCTCAAGATTTCAACAGTGTTTTATTAAGCATACAGAAAAACAGGACGTGACAAGTACCTATTTTATTAACCTTTCAATATAAGTATGAAAACAGAAATCTAGGTAAGATTTGAAGCCCAGAAGTTCATTTGGTCCTTGATTGGTATACTTAGCTTTGAATTACATTCCGTGGAGATGTCCTAGAATTATGGATATACAATGACACAGGACCTTGTACCTTCTCAGAGGTCAGTTCCAAAACACAGTCTCTAAGGGGAATCACACCAAAATTCAAGACAAGGTGGACCCAATTATCTCTACCAACCGCCACACAAATGCCCACAAATAAAACCAAAACACTCCGAAATGGCACTCATCTTCTTCCAACTAGACACTCATCATAACTTCTGGCAGGAGGATTCCATGAGAGGCGCAGCACAAGACAGTGTCCCAAATAATCTCCCTTTCCCCTCATTTGCCAAAAGTCAGAGTGGCCTGGACACCCTTCCTGTGAACCAGGAGTGATCAAATATGCCTGCCATTAATACAGCTCTGTTCTTCAATTTGAGGCCTACTGTCTGTGGGGTTTAGAGTCTTTATTTGAATTGGATTCATAAGAAAACCCAAGAACCTATGGGCTAGCATCTGCAGGGCTTTGAAGAACTCAATTGACCCAATGGATCCCTTTTCTCACTTGATGGAGGTCAGGAACCTTACAGAGGAATGCGAGAGACTTCATCAACAATGACTGATTTTTTGGCCATTTTGATTATGGATCCACACATGGGATCTTTCTTTAGACCCATCAGGTGCTGATAATCTAAGCCACAGGCTCACACAGGGCCAAGAGGCTGATTCAGACACATCCCTTTACAATGCACTTAAGCAAAGAGCCACAGGTGATGCCCATTCATTTCCATTTGAAAACTGTTTTCTTCAGGCTTCACAAAAGCGTGGCCTGAGGCAAAGAACTTCCTGACATTCAGGGCAACAGAACAATAGGTAATCAAAAGGCCCTTTGCAGGGTTTCTCTACTGAGACTTTCCAGGTCACACTGATATCTGACTTTTCTGAGATGCTTGCCATTCTCTTCAGCTATCCAGTACATGTCCATGTCACAGTGGTTGGAGGTGGTACATATCCTGGATGCAAATGCATGAACCTATTCTGGAGAGTGGCTAGATTTCAGGAAGAAAACATGAACTTAGGAAAATAGCAGGTGTTGCCCATCGATAAGGCAAGCCCTAGTGCATTCATAAATTGGGCAGGATGAATGCTGGGAAGCTTTCTACTTGACAGGAAACATCCATTGATGCATTCTCTTTTCTAATGTCTACAAGCACGGACACTGTGGGATACACAGACATAGAAACACTCGCCTTGTGAAACAACTTACTAGAAACAGTTCACTCCAAACCAAACAAACCGACTTTCCTGCCTATTCTCAGAACATGAGACAAAACCACAAACACACATCTACACCCACAAAGGCACCTCCTTCCCCAAGTAGGTCTCTCACTCTCCAGAGTATCCTCTGACTGCTGGGCCATACTATGTTCCCCCAATATGGCGTGTCCTGTCTCAGATCTGGTCTCCTTGTCCAACTTTGTGAAGTGTTCAGGAGCCAGCTGTGAGCCACTACCTGCTTTTTCAGGAAAGGCCCCTCTTAAGAGAACTCCTGGCATTTGGCCATCCTCACATCAGTAGGTACCAAGAAAGACTGACTCTGTCCTTGCTAAATTGAAGCAAGTGAGACACTGGGACTGGGACTGAGACTGACTCTGTGTGCCTGGCTTCCTGGATCCCAAGTTCAGAGAGTTCCATTACCAAGGGATTGAGGTGAGGTCTCATCCTTCAGGAACTGAATTAGGTCTCTGCCTTGGCAACCACTTTATCCAAACAGTTGCTTTCAAGCGTACCATGAGAAGGAGGCTTACCCTATTTTCTGTGGCACTTTCACAAATTAGAATGGTATATCAACCATAGGCACCAAGGAACCGCTCTCCACGAAGGCCTGATTTGGTCCATCTTCTTTATATTTGGAAAAGAGCCTTTAGTCCAGGGAGCACTACAGTGAACCTCTGCACTAAAACTATTAGCAAGCACCTGATGGAGGAGGCCTCCATAGGTAAGTGGCTCCTTTATAACATCTGATATCCAGTTAAGGGAGATCTCTTCTGATGACAGAGATGTGGCACGGGGAGGCTCACATATACTTCTGTGCAGAACAGTAACGAGAATCATTCTGTCCTCTGTTCTGTTCTGTAGGGAATTCCTCTGGAACTGTAGAGAGGTGGCGATGAGCACGCACGCGCTTCTACCCTGGAGCTTTAGCAAGATGTTGCACTGTTCCCCTGTTTCTGTGTTTAGCCACCGGGTTTCTGTTTATTTGTGTTCTGTGTTCTATTTTTTGTTTTTTTGTTTGTTTGTTTTTGTTCGTTTTGTTGTGTGATTTTGGTGGTAAAAACTTAAGTATATTGGACATGAAAATCAGAAATAAAGAGAGTAAGCCTGACACCCCTTTGGACTGTGTTTTAAGGAACTGCAATGAACTTTATCCCCTTTTGCGAAGCAGGATGATAGAAGCCCCTAGCTGGCTGCCTGGAGCACACCCATTGCAGAGGGAAATGCCTGCTGGGGACCTAAGAACAGAGTATCTCCCAGGTTAACAAGTGAAACTCCTTTAAAACCCCTTGTCCCTCCAGATAAAGAGAGTCACAACTTTGGCAGAGTCCCCTGTGATTCTCCTTTGTTAGCCAAGCAATAAACCTCCTTTTTTCTTTTTCTCAAAACCCAGTCCTCATTATTAAATTGGTATTAATTGGCTTCAAGGTCAGGAACCAAACTTTAAGTTACAAATCTTGTACCCCCCCTCCGCCCCGGAACTTTGTGAGACCTATCTACTGAAATGTTAGGAGATAGAGCATGCTTGGTGTGGAACTGAATCAGAGGAGCTAATCCTGTATGTAAAAGGAGAAACTGAGGGACTCCCAGCAGCTGCCAAAGCCCTGTTGATTCAGGGAATTACCTCCTTCCTTCCCTGCACTGTAAGGATTATGCCACCTCTGTCTTGTTAAAAAAAGAGAAAAAGAAAAAGGTGACACTAAATGCAGTAAAATCACCATGGAGACACTTTATTTTACATTTCAGGTTGCCCCTCTGTGAAAACATCTGGTCCCCTTGTGGGGACAGCTATGGTCCCACTGGTGTATGAGATTTTTCTCTTATCTGCTCTGGTTTAAAGGGTTCTCTCTGACAGCCATAGTCTGGACCTCCTTTTGGTCTGTATTGTGTCTTTCTTTCTGGCCCTTTTAGGCATGTGCAATAATGTGTTGATATTATAAATTGTTTTTTGGGAATGATCTTAGCTGAATGTGTGTCGAAATGATGATGTTTTATTTTAACAATCTGGTATCTGAATGGGTTTTTGAAGCATTGCACAATCTTGCAGTTAAAAGTCGGGTTTAGGTAATTGTTTAGTTTATGATTTCAGATAATTCATGCCAGAGAACTTAAATACTTACAATGGATAACTGAAGAACTCTACTTCCAAGTTGGCAAGAAACTTCCCAATCATACAGTCTTTTTTTTTCACCAATTTTGAATTGGGTAGCCTGGGAAAATGTCACTGTGTGTACCAGTGCATTAATTTGGACATGGATAGTAAATCATAGTATGGTGTCTGTTGACCAAACAAGATGTAAAGATATAAAATTTTGTGAATTGTATCTTAAACTTGTATCATAATTTTCAACATCCGAACCTGAAAATTATGGTTAAAATGCCTTAGTCCTGAGATGTCTTTTCAGAATAGCAGTTTTTTTCCTGCTCCTTCCAGACCTCAGCCATGACTTATGTTGAAATGCAAATGAAAGAAGCCTGCAAGCTTTGTAGGAGACTGATTTGAGATCTAAGGGAAAAAAAGGTAAATTGTATGGTATTTTCTAATTACTGGCAAGTCATTTTTTCTAGGACTCTTATTTTTTTCTGAGATACTTTATGTTTTTTGACCTCATGATTTTGAGCATACAGACCTAGGTTAATGTTTTTCTGATCAGTTCTATCTTTGACCAACTGTGGACTTCTTGAAACATTGCAATAAAGATTTCACCTGCGAAATGCTACGAGGCCTTTACTATTATTATGTGTGCACAATTTTGTTATGTGTTGTATGTCTATATATACATATGTCCATATATCATATATATGATACATAAATTAACATATATAAGGAGTGCTCATAAAATAAAGCGCTCATAAAAACAAATTTTAAAAAGTGGATCCAAAGATCTTTAATTCACGTGATTTAAATGTTTCAATTTAAATTGGATAAAGAGATAAAAACAAATGTCTTTAAATTTAAGCTTACAAAGTTTTCTAGGTGTTCAAACATCTAACAAAATATTAACATCTACAAAATGTCTAATATGCCTTGGCTCTAGTACCTTTCCTTCAACATAAAAATGGTTTACACTGTTCAATACGTTTCTCTAACTTTTTGATAAATAAGTAAAGTAAATTTGATATGGGATTACTCATTCATGAGTACTTTAGTTAGATATCTGATTGATTTACTAAGATCTGTATTTTTTTAGTAAACTCTGTATAAGATTGTAAAAATCAGTCATGTGTTAATGAGGCAAAAATTTCTTAAAACATAAGTTTACCCATAACATTGAGTTTATTAAGATTTATGTTTTCTAGAGCAAGCAACCATAAAAATTAAACAACTGATTAAATAAGAACTGTTATTTTAGAGCACTGTACTGCCATTTCTTTAAAAGCCAAACTTGATTAATGTAGAAACATAAATGTAATTGTTATGCTATTAATGTTTTCATATCTTACAGGTATGCAAGTCTGTAAGGTAGAAACCTTAAAAGAGCATTATATCAAGCTGGTGCTCTGAAGTTGTGTGGTAAAAAATATATTGTGGATTTATTTACCTGTTATCAATAAGATATGTAAATTTTTATGTTACTTTTTACATTGGGGAACAATTTAAATGTATTTTTAAGTTAATTAGAGCCTAATCTTTGTAAAGGTTAAAAACTTTCAGCATTTCTTTAATTCATGTTTTAAATGTGATATCATATGGTGTTAGCTAATGTTCATGTGACCTCAAACAATTTATGTAAACTTTGTCAAAAGATATTTAAAAATAAAGATCAGCTTTAGAATTAAAATACTTAAGATTTATAAAGAGCCCTGCCTTACCTGAGATAAGGCTGTGTGTCCCATCTTACTACATGTGAGAATGACTATGAAACATGTAGGTCAGATAATATTTCTTTAAAGTTATGTTAAAAAGTTTTTTTTTTTATTGTCAATATTCCTAGGATCTCAAACAGGGGATATAATGTATAACTCAGCCAAAAAATTCAGGGAAGATATTACACGAACTAAGTATTTTTACTTTTGTTAATTTTAGTTTGAAATTTTCTTATAAGTGATCTAAAGATTCCCTGTTAGTGTTTTACAAATGCGTTGCTATAAGAACACAACATGGGTTTATTCAAGATAATAAGTCATCAACTACAATACAGACAGAATAATACAGATCCCAGTTAATAAAAAGGTAATTATAAAGTTATAGACATTAAAGCCCAGTACTCTTAATATAAGGCTGTTAAAATTTATTTGCTGGATGTTTAAGATTAGGATTTAAAATTAATGTTAAATGAAAAGGGCCAAGAAAATCAATATTTGGCTCTTGCCCTCTGAGTCAGTCTGAATCCAGGGAACAGGGGACTTCTCTAAAGAGCTTTGCAACTCTGAGCCACATAACCTCCTGATCAGGGAGATTAATGAGACCACTGGAGAACAGAAAGCCAATCAGTGCATTTGTTACAAAGAGGAGAGTCATCATAGAAAGGAGACATCCATGATGCTTCTGAGGGAAGCCAAATGGTCAAGCAAGACCTGGACCCACCTAGCGCAAATGGCACTAGCAGAGCTGAGAATCTCTTCTCAAGTTTCCCCAGAATTGACTCCCATAAAAGGTCAGCTGACTGTTAACAATAGATGGAAACAAAAGTCAGTTTGACTGCTTCATCTTAAACACTTAGCAAAGACAGTTAAGACCAAAATACAGCCACTCCTGGGCATATTAAATAATAATAATAATAATAATAATAATAATAATAATAATAATAATAATAAAATTTTAAGGCATGCACTTTATCTTATCCTCCCAAAACAAGTAAGACTGGAGGCTACAAAGAAGGATTCTCACACAGGAATGCCTAATACTTATAAAAAGAGACTATCAAGAAGAGCTGCCTCAGGCAGAAGTTTTCAGTTTAAGACCTACAGATATTCCTAACCTACAAAGGTAGGCTTGGTGTTTGCTAGTACGATTATCCAGCCCTGAGTAACAGAATTAAAGGTTTCTCTATTAGACGCAGAGGTCACACTAGTAAAAGGATTTTACAAGATCAGATGACATTAAATTATTAAACTGTGTCTTATTGGGAGGGCCAACTGTAACACTTAAAGTTAAATATTAAGTTGACAGTCCTGATAATTGGGGATATTAAAGACTGGTGAGGGAATGTCTATACAGTGACATGTTCTAGCTGCTGCAACATTTATCCAGTACTCATGGTTTTTGTTTCACTCATAGAAGAACCCATTCACAGATGACTTTACAACCTGTTCTTCCCCAACCTGACTTCAAACCGAACTGACTTCTAAAAGGCAACTCATGTCTCTCAACTGACTTCTAATAGGCAACTCATGTCCCTCACGCCGAGCCCACTTACATCACCCTGTCTCAGGACAGAAGAAGAAAAAATTAGTGATGCCACTCTTCTTACAACAATGGAGAGAAAGATAAATAGACTATCAATATAAGTAATTAAGAAGGGTAAAATCAGCGAGATCGGTTTTGGGTGAGTTCTAAAAATTTGGAGACTCTTACCTGAGGGATTAAAATTTCCTCGGTGCTCTTCCCATAATCTCTCAAAGATTTGAAAGGGACACAGAGAAAAGGGGGGAATTGTAGACCCAACCTGATCTTTTATTAAAATTGGGAGCCATCATGCCACAAAGCCATGAAAAGATAATTTTGACTTTACCATTAATTACTTCAAATTCTGAACCTGCGTGGAATGCCTGCCCGCACCTTGAACTCACACATGCCTGGCTCTCTGACCAGATAGCAGCCCTCTCTGAAACTTTAGTGACACATCATAAATATTTGCCTTCTCTGGCAAGACAACAACCCTCTCTGAGGCTCTAATGGTCCTCATGAATTCTCATGTAGGGACAGCAAAAAAATTGTAAACTACCTTTAGTGTGATGTTTATCAGAGTTCTGTTATCTGTAACCCCCCTTTTGTGTAACTTTCTGGGCTATAAAGCTGGGCTGTAGGAAAGCTGGGGTTGCTGTCTTGTTCCCTTCGTTTTGGGAGGGAGAGGCAGCATGGCCGGTGGAAATAATAAGCTTAATTTTATTTGATTTTAATTTGAGTCAGTGGTCTTTTCTAGCGTCCTGGTCTAACAGGTAAACACTCCAAAAACATGGAGCTCTGCCGGCCTAAAGACTTCTTGAGAAACTTCCTCTGAGTTTGGGCACTTGAAATATATGTTGTTGCAAGGAGATTTAGCTTCCTTTCTAGTGACACCATAAAAGCTGGGTCTGCATCTACGTGACCTGGAGGACATGGTTTCTTGTATTCTAATGAAAATGAGGCAGCAGTGCTGAATATTCTATTTGTAGGTAAACTGTGGCCACTTGGTGCTAAGTGTCTCCCCGTGTGAACTATGAAGCCATTTGGTAATCCTCCACTTTTCATGGTGTTTCTTGCTGCTGCACTGGTAGTTTGGTATTTGCTTCATGAAATACAATGAGTTCAACTGGGACCCAGTATTAGAGGGAGTTCTGTCACTTGTGGTGGGTCAGGGTCTGCAGGAGAATGCAACAACCAGGCTTCTATCTCACAAAGCTTGCCCCTTTGACCATAGAAATCTGACTCTGAACTTTGCCCGGAAACCTCTCCATATAACAAGAAGGGTCTGCTGGCTGCACCATATCAGTCACAAGCCATTTTGAAGGCAATGGAAAATCCTCCTGGCCACACCACAGCTGTATTATCACACACCTGCCCACCACTGAAAAAGGCCCACTACTCAGCAGGGTCCAACTTACTGGCATCTTTGTTCTACACAATTTTCATGAAATACCGTCAATCATGGCATTCTCTTGTACACTCATGACCAGGAAAAAGACATCCAAAGGTTCTCCAGTGCCACCTGGTTAAGGGAATTTAAAAAATTTTATTGTATTTATCTAGCCATTTTTCATGGATGAAGTTGGAGGCACTGTGGGTTTCAGTTCAGTAGTGAGACACTACCTGCTTTCTCAGGAAAGACCCCTCTTCAGAGCTCTCCTGGAATTTGGCCATCCTCACATCAGTAGTTACCAAGAAAGACCGATTCTGTCCTTGGTAAATCCAAACATGTGTGGCCACTGGGACTGTGACTGGGAATGCCTCTGGGTGCCTGGCATCCTGGATCCCAAGTTCAGAGAGTTCCATCACCAAGAAAATGATATAGGTCACTTCCTTCAGGAACTGAATGAGGTCACTGCCTTGGCAACCTCTTTGTCCTAACAGTTGCTTCCAAGTGTCCCAATAGATGGAGGCTGCCCCTACTTCCTGTGACACTTTCACAAGTAAGAATGGTATATCAAACATAGGCACCCGTGAACAGCTCTCCACACAGGCCTGGTTTGGTCCATCTTCTCTACATTAAGAAGAGATAGACTGCTTCAGACACACCCCTTCATCCTGACCTGTTTTTTTTTTTTTTTTGTCATGAAAGATGACTTTTGCTCTCTCAGGTCCTTCATAGCTTTCTATATCTTCCCCAGGGTTCACTTCTGCATGGACCTTTGAGGTTCTCAGCAGGTGGAAGATCTCTTACATTTCTATATAAGACCAACTCTGTCCTTGCTTTTCTGTAAAGTTAGATTGAGGAAACAAAGTATGGTTAGGGTTAATAACATGTTTGATTTGGGTTAGGAATCATTCTGCTGCATGAATAATGGTATTGGGAACCTGCAATATTTATAAGTATATATAGAGGTGAAATATATGTATGAAAACACAAATCTAGGTAAGATTTGAAGCCCAAAAGGGCATTGGATCCTTGATTGGGATACTTCACTCGGAATTATGTTGTGCACATGTGTCTCAGATAAATCTATACATTATGGCATAGGACCTTGTACCTTGGATAATTGAATGTCGAAGAGAACATCCAGTCAAAAAAGGATAGTTGGTAGGATTAGGAAGATAGTTGGTAGGATTAGAAAAAAAGAGTGAGTATAGGATTTGGACAAAAAGTTCTTTAGCAATAGGGTTTCAGGTAGACAGAAAATGTAAATGTCAGCACATGTGAAGAGTCAGTCACAATGATGAACTGGGGAAAATATGTAGGAAAGCAGATATCATTAGAGACATTAGGAAATCAGGCAAATGATGAAGTGAATGATAGGATTAGACATTTTCAACAGGCTTGAGGTTGAATACATAATCTTAGGAAGAAACAAATATGTAGTCACCAATAGGATTGACATTTGAGAGCATTAGGCAACCTGGACATGGGTGATTTTCATAATCCATACTCACATTCCATTTAGGCTTTGGTACAATTGTAAGTGTGACTTTGCATTTTGTTGACAGAATATATATGTAGATCAGGTGACATGAGTCTTTCTTGCACCATTTCTGGGAGCAATATTTAGAAGAGATATAAATTAGTATTGGGGGCACAAATAGGTGTACCATGTGTGAATATATAATATAACTGATTCCAACTTTAGAAATTGGAATAAATTGATATCTGAAAATACACAGGAAATGTCATATTGACATACATACATTCATTCCAACCAGTTATACATCTAATGGTAATATTAGGGTTGTGGTTTATCATAAAGTGTGTGTGAGTTTTGCTTCAAAATTGATTATGGAAATCGAAAATAATGTGTTTGGAAAGAAGTCTCAATAAATAACCAGTCAAAAGCAAGGAGGAATACATGTGTACTGAAGCAGGAAGTGATTGAATGTGTTTCAAATGTCTTTAAATTTGTGAACTTGTGGATGAAATGTATATACTATGATGTACAAAAACTGAAGAAATAGTAATGTACCAGTGTTAAATAAAAATGAACGTCAAAATACACATCATGCCCCTTTGGAATCTACTTGCATTGATGTTAAATTGGGTCAGTTACAGTAGAAATATAAGGATTTGTTTGCACCATTCAGTGAAGTGAGTTTTCAGTACTAGAAAACAAATATGTATTTCAGGTGGATGAATATTTCTGAAAATAATCGTATGAAAATTTGATTATAAAACCACATACATGAGCATGAGTGAATTATTTAGGGAGTGTATAATAGGACACATATATTTTATATTTGGAAAAATCTAGACAATATATATATATATATATATATATATATATATATATATATATATCTCACAGAGAAACATTAGAAAGTAGCAATATATATGCCAATCAAAATTCATCGTGAAATATATATCATCCACCGATCCAAAAATATTAATTTTACTGAACATGGATTTATGTATAATGTTGTTCAACTAAAAATCTCACTCATAGTTTGAATTTTCAGTTCCAAAAGCGTTTAGGAGGGGTGATCTCTTCTCATACTTTGTTTCTGCTAAGTTAGCCACCTCACAAAAATGTACGTGTGATACCAGGTAGGATTTTTTATGTGCATATAAAAATACATGTGCTGAATTGGCTACAGAAAAAAGGAGACAGAAATTCACATATGTGTTAACTTTAAAAACACATGGAGTACTATTTCAACAAACAATTGACAAGATTTATAACTCCTACACTATATCATGCAAAAGGCAAGACCAACTATACACCATGCCTCCTCTGAACGGCTTGTATTAATATTATGTTTGGGTTATTTGTCTCCATCATATTAGGATTAGTAGTCAGAGTCTATTAGGGTATGGGTTACTGACAGGGATTCAGTATTTCGAATGGAAAATTGGAAAATGAATCCAATGTGTATGTAAATATGTGCTACACAAAAATCTTCCCACTCTCATCCAGAACAATACCTTGACAACACCTTCACCCCATGTAAGACACAATTAGAGGAGAAGAGTTAGAAAATCCATGAATACATATCTGGAATGGAATGCGATCAGGAGTTCACAACCTTGGAAGTGTTAGAGGAGTTTCCAAAAGTAAGGGACAGGGTAAACACTTCAAAAACATGGAGGTCTGTTGTCCTAGAGACTTCTTGAGATACTGCCTGTGAGGTTGGGCACTTGAAATATATGTTGTTGTCACGTGCTTTAGCTTCCTTTCTAGTGAAACCATAAACCTGGGCATCTATGTGACCTGGAGGACATGGTTTCTTATTTTCCAATGAACATGAGACACCAGTGCTGAATTCTCCCTTTGAAGGTAAACTGTGGCCCCCTGGGGCTAAATGTCTCTAGTGTGGACTATGAAGCCATATGGTCATCCTCTATTTTCGTGGTGTTTCTTGGTGCTGCACTGGAAGTTTGGTATTTGCTTCATGAAATACAAGGAGTTCAATGGGGACACAGTGTGTGAGGGATTTCTGTCACATGTGGTGGGTCAGGGTCTGTAGGAGAATAAAAGAACCAGGCTTCTATTCCACATAGCTTGCCCTCTTGAACATAGCAACCTGATTCTGAACAATGTCCTGAATCCTCTCCATGTAACAAGATGCCTTTACATATAAGGGTCTGCTGGCTTCACCATGTCAGTCACAAGCCATTTGGAAGCCAATGGCATATCCACATGGTCCCACCACTGATGTTTTATCACACACATGCCCACCTTTGCTCTTGGCCCACTAATCAGCAGGATCCAACTTTCTGGCATCTCTGTTAAACACCATTTTCATAAAAACCAGTCAATCAAGGCACTGTCTGGTATACTCATTGTTGGGAAAAGTATAAACGGCAGCCATACCCCAGAAAAAAAAACCCAACATGGCGCCTAAGCACTTCTTCTTCCTACATTCTTCTTTTCTGCAGTGGTGCGAAATGTTCCCGCCCGTGTGAACTCTTCTGCTGGCGCCAATTTCAAACCTTGCTGGCCAGGAATCTTAGCCCCAATAAGAACTAATTCCTAGGCTCCGGAGCTGATATCTGAAAGAACTTGCCAATAAACGGATTGCCTGCCATTTATCTAAGCCCTCCAATCTCCTCCTTAGTTCTATATAAGCACACAGCTTTTTGCAATAAAATTGGAATTCTCCCGGTGAAGTGCCTTTGCGTGGGGAGTTCTTTCATTCTGGTGCCCCGTGTGAGGATATGGGTGAGCTCTTTCCAACAAGAGCCCCGTCCACTGCTCCACCGTGGCACTCTGCCCTGGTCTGCTCTTTTCAGACGCAGGCTTCCTGCACTCACCACTGATTTGTTGTATGTAAGCCTCCCCTGACCCCGGCTCGCCAACTCCCTTCGGGCTACCGCTGGCTTTGTGACCATGATCGTCTGTCACACTCTAGACGCCTGGTAGGGGGGAGGGAATTCCTCCCACTAAGACCTTTACTGGTTGCAGTGGACCCTCTGGTGATCCGTTTCCCTTTGGGGTGTGAGGCTTCTGAGTTTACATGAGAGGCTCTGTGGTTTTTCCTCCTCTACTGCTGCTGCCGCTGCTGGCTAGAGTTGCTGTTTCCTGCGGGCCTGCTGTGTCTGGCTGAAGCTGCCTCTCTGCTCGGGGAAAACTGAACTCCCATCCTGGAACTGCATTCTGCTGGAGCCGGAGTTCTGTTTTCATTACTTACTTCTTCTGCTGCGTTCGAAAACTTTCCTGATGTCAGGTTGCCCGTGGCTCCGTACCCATTGGGTCTCACAGATCGCACTTCACTGGTGACGATCAGGTAGTGCCCTCTGTATTTCCTCATGATGGCTGGTCATTTTGGGGATGCCCACCTGACCCCCATTCGCCCTGAGCGCTTCCCGGAGTCCGTTCCAGGCCGGGTTTTCTCTTTGTCTCTCTTGCTTACACTTATTCTCTCTCTCTCTCTCTCTCTCTCTCTCTCTCTCTCTCTCTCTCTCTCTCTCTTCCATCTCTCCCTGTGACTGTGGACACCTCTTTATCTGTACCTGAAACCTCACCTCTCTAAAGTTTAATTAAAAATCTGGCCACACTCTCCCTCACACCAGACATCAAGCCCAAACTTCTAATCAAATTCTGTACCCAAGATTGGCCTACATATCCACTGGATAATGGCAATCATTGGCCTCCAGAAGGCTCCTTAGATCCAAACCTCCTCTTGGACCTTTTTAATTACTGCCAGCATCTGAAAAAGTGGAGTGAGATTCCCTGTATTGAATGTTTTAGCCTTCTCGCACAGCACCCTGTCTCTGCTCCTCCTGCCCTCCCTCTCAGGTCCTTCTTGCTTGCAAACCCCTCTCTTCCCCTTGTTCTACTCCTGACTTCGCAGATTCTTCCTCATTCGACCCAGCAGATCAACCCCCACCTTATCCCCCAGCCCCAACTGACCCTTCTCTCCCGCAAAATCCTCCTCTTCCTCTGCCTGATTCCACGGATCCTCAACCTTCCATTTCATCCCCCTCCCTTCCCCACTCTTCTGCCTGCTCCACCTCCTCCTCTTCCACAGAGACATTCCCTTCCCCTCCCTCTCCTTCCTGTCCACCGCCTGCCTCTTTCAGTCCTCCTGTTATCAGGTCTAAGGGACTCCTTCCCACGCCCAAGACAATCGCACCCCTTTGTGAGGTAGCTGGTCCCAAGGGTGTCATCAGAGTCCACGTGCCCTTCTCCATGTCGGACATTACTCAGCTAGAGAGGAAGTTAGGCTCTTTCACCACTGACCCCACCACTTACATTCGGGAGTTTCAATGGGTACTGCAAGCATATAGCCTCACTCATCATGACATCTACATGCTCTTGGCCAATAAACTTCTCCCCAAGGAAAGGCAATGGTTCTGGGAGCTAGCCCAAGCCCATGCTGATGAAAATCATAGAACCAATCATAACCACCCACAGGCCCTCATGCTGTCCCAGAGCAGGATCCCCTATGGGCTTACAGTCTAGTGACCTTTTTACATCCTGCCTCTTGGCGGGACTGAAAAAGTCCACCCGCAAGGCTGTTAACTTTCAAAAGATGCAGGAGGTCATTCAAAGGAAGGAGGAAACACCTTCAGAATTCCTGGATAGACTAACCAAGTCCCTTCAGCAGTACACAAACCTCGACCCAGAAACCCCTGATGGCCGTCATGTCTTAATGACATATATTCTGGCCCAAAGCTACCCTTACATTAAAGCCAAGCTTAAAAAGTTTGAACAGGGCCCTGCTACTCCTCAGACCAAAATCCTCGCTGTCACTTTCAAGGTTTTTCATGGTAGAGAGGATGAAAGTGAATTCCGTAGGCAGAGGGCTGAAAATGCCAAATTCCAAATATTGGCCCAGCTCATTCAGAGAAGGCCATCACCATGCCGTCCCAATATGACCCCCCCTGGAGCTTGCTTCAAATGAGGTAAGGAGGGACATTGGACCAGGAATTGTTCTTCGCCAAGGACACCCTACAACCCCTGCGCAATATGCCATCAAAGTGGACACTGGGGGGCAGACTGCCCAACAACCCAGAAGGAAGGTTGGTCTGCTGCCCAGCAACCCCAGCCTCACCTGGGCTTGGCAGAGGAGGATTGATGGAGTCCTGGGCCTTCCCTCCAGACTATTACCATCAAGAATCAAGAGCCTAGGGTCACCTTCCTGGTGGATGGACGCTTCATTAACTTCCTCTTGGATACTGGTGCCGCTTTTTCGATTTTGAGGGAGTATTAGGGTCCTACCACACCCTCAAAAACTCCTATTGTCAGGGTAGGAGGTAAAAAGATTTTTCCTCAAACCCCCCCCCCCCAATCATGTTATATGCAGCGATCCCTTTTGTCCTTCACTCACTCCTTTCTTGTTATGAGCCATTGCCCCATTCCCTTTCTGGGAAGGGACATACTCTCACTATTAAAAGTCACCATTCACTTATCAACCCACACCTCTCCTACCTCTCATTTCCTCATGATATTCCTAGGGGCAGATACACCTCCTTCATGCACTCTCCCACGACTATCTAAACCATTTAACCCTGAGGTTTGGGACACAATTACACCCTTTATGGCTAAATGCAGTTCTATTCATATTGTCTTACGGGACCCTTCAAGATATGTTAGTCAACCACAATATCCACTCACAACCACATTTCTCCTTGGATTAGAACCCATCATCCAGGATTTATTATGAAAGGGGTATCTTAGGCCTACACACTCTCCTTTCAACACACCAATTCTGGCAGTTAAGAAACCTAACGTGTCCTACAGGCTGGTTCAAGAACTTCGCCTTGTCAACTCCTCTGTGGACCCCATCCACCCGCTAGTGCCCAACCCTTACACCCTCCTCTCTCAGATCCATGCCACTACTACTCACTTCTCAGTCCTAGATTTAAAAGATGCATTCTTTTCTATTCCCCTGTTCTCAGAATCTCAGGATATCTTTGCTTTTTCATGGACTGACTCTCACACCCGCCATTCTCATCAGCTTACCTGGACTGTCCTCCCACAGGGATTCAGGGATAGCCCCCATCTCTTTGGCCAATTTCTTGCCCAGGACCTCACATCCTTTCACCTGACCTGTCCTGACTCTACTCTACTTCAATATGTCTATGACCTTCTTCTATGTAGTCTTTCTGGAACACTCTCAATCCCACACCGCTAAGCTTCATAAATTCCTAGAAGACAAGGGATATAGGGAGTCTCCCCACAAGGCCCAGGTTTCCCAGTCTTCGGTCACCTATCTTGGTTTTTGCCTTACACCCGGGAAAAAGGAAATAACACTGGATAGGAGGCAACTCCTCTGTGATCTTTCAGTGCCCTATACGAAAGCCAAAATACTATCATTCCTAGGATTAGCAGGTTATTTTAGGGCCTGGATCCCAAATTATTCTCTTCTCTCCAAACCCCTGTATGACCTAGCAAAGGGACCCCCTAGTGAATCTCTTGCCTCCTTTCCCATCTACCACTTCCGCAGGCTTCAGCAACTTCTCTTAAAGGCACCTGCCCTTCACCTTCCAGATCTTTCAAGAACATTTCATCTATATGTCCATGAAAAAGGGGGGCAAGCACTTGGGGTCTTAGGTCAAAACTATGGGTGTACATTTGCACCTGTGTCATATTTGTCCAAGCAACTAGACCCTACCATCCGTGGGTGGGCCCCTTGCTTAAGAGCTCTGGCTACTTGACAAATTTTACACAAAGAAGCCTCTAATCTGACTTTTGGGGCCCCTTGAACTATCCACTCCCCACATCACTTGAAGGATCTTTTAGCTTAAAAGGGCCTTCAAACTCTCCCTACATCCAGATTTCTGTCGCCCCTCACTTCCTTTCTGGAAAACCCTAATATTATTTTCCTCCCCTGCTCTGCACTGAACCCTGCCTCACTGCTCCCAATGACTCCCATGTCTCACATACCAACTCATAATTGCTTGGAAACCTTAGATGATTTCCTCCCCTGTCATTCTTCCATTTCTGAGAGACCACTCAGCAAGCCTGACCTTATCTGGTTTACTGACAGCAGTTCCTTTAGGGAGAACGGAACTCATTACTCTGGATACGCTGTATTTTCAGCCACTGAGATTATAGAGGCCAAAGTTTTGCCTTCAGGAACTACAGACAAGTAGGCTGAACTTATAGCATCCACTCGTGCCTGCCTTCTAGCACAAGGCAAATCCCTCACCCTCTAAACTGATTCAAAATATGTCTTCCATATCTTATTATCCCATGCTGATATTTGAAAGTAGCGAGGCCTACTTACCACCAAAGGTAATGCGATCACTAATTCAGCTTTTATAACCAATCTAATAGAGGCCACTTACCCACCCAGTTGGGAGTTGTCCATTGTAGGTCCCATCAGAAGGACGGCTTTCTTATCACTGAGGGCAATGCCAAAGCTGACCAGGCGGCACGAATGGCTGCTACCACTTTCAATTATGGCCTCCATGGGGGACATATAATGGCCACTTTAGACAGCTCATCTGAAGCCCCTACGTCTTTCAGTAAGAACAAGAATCTTTTCAAGTTCCTTCATACTCTATTCCTTTCCAATTCTCAGTCTTTGACCCTCTTTTTACAGAGTTTCTTTTCCCTCACCCCCTCTGACAAGCCATGCTACAGAATATAGCCTCTAATTGTCAGATCTGTCAGCGGACCAACCCTCATACTCCTTTAAGGCCCAAACCTTTCCCTTTCCACCAAGCCCGGGGACACATTCCCGCTGCTGACTGGCAGGTAGACTTCACCAACATGCCCACAGTATGGCGCACTAAATACCTCCTTGTCTTTGTGGACACTTTCTCTGGTTGGGTTGAGGCATTTCCCACTTCCAATAAAAAGGCTTCCACTGTAGCTTCAATCTTACTGACAGACATCATCCCCAGGTTTGGTATGCCCACTTCCCTACAATATGACAATGGCCCTGAGTTTACTTCTAGGATCACACAAAAGGTCTCTCAAGCCCTCTCCTTCAAGTGGCATTTCAACTGTCCATATTTCCCCCAGGCTTCAGGGAAAGTGGAAAGGGTAAATCGTACTCTAAAGGAAGTCCTTACCAAATTGACAATGGAATTAAACATAGACTGTTTCAAACTCCTTCCCTTGGCTTTGCTTCGAATCAGAGCTCTCCCTAAGAAACCATCTTTACTGTCTCCTTTTGAGATAATGTATGGAAGACCTCTTATAACCCCTGGGTTGGTCATTTCACAAGGACCTCTCACCCGAGATTTGTCTTTGCCTCTCTTGCTCCATCTCCGCTCGGAACTCTGGAAATATCAGGACTGGCTTCTTCCGGACCCAGTCTCCTCTCCAAACACTCCTCCCTTAACACCTGTTAGTCTAGTCTATTATAATACCCCAGAGGAGAAAGGGACTCTTGCCGCAAAATGGGAAGGCCCCTATCCTGTCATTCTCTTTACCCTTACCGCCGCCAAACTCTCCTTACCAGACAACTGTCTCACTCCCTGGATTCACATGTCTAGGTTGAAGCCACATAACCAGGAGGCCCTACCTGCTGAAGACAGGGCCACCCCAGAGGAACTCCAAGAATCACCTACTGAACCTCCCCTTTACTCCTGCTCTCCACACCCATCTCACCCATTTTAGTTGTGGCTCACACGGTTTTCCTTGCAGCCCAATTCCTCTTAAAGAAGGCACAATGAGCTCTCCCAACACCCTAGTCTTCTCTAACTGCTTGTTTTTTGTGCTCTGCTTATTTTCTGTGCTCTGTCAGGACTGGTCTTTACCCTCCTCACCTACCATGCATTTATTCACTTTTCGGGAACGATACTCAGAACATGGCATGCAGAAGGTCTGCGCAGTGGATGCAACTACTTGCTTCATCCACAACTGCACCTCTATTTCCCTAAAATTGTCACCTTCAAGGACCTTCGTCCCTGGTAGCTGGAACTGGCCTTTCATTTGCTTCCTTTTTGATCAAACAAAAGACTATTGTCATTGGTGGCCTGAGATATATAATGGGTGCCCCTATTGGTCATGCATGTTCCATGATGAACGTGGTAGCTATTCTTACCACTCATTTGGTTACCCTGAAGGGTGGACTTCTAGTTACATAAAGTGGCATAAATTCTCTTCATCCAGTAACAATGGATGGTATACTTTAGATAAACCTGACCCCAAGGCCAAACGATGGGGCTATGTTGAGTTTGCTGTCTATGCTCGGACAACCTCAGTCAGACCCACAGGGTGGATGACTATTGGCCTCACCCTGATTACGCAACCTAAGGCAACCATCCAGGTAGTCGAACACATTAAGGACTCAGAATCAAAACTTCGAGATCATATCCATAGCTCATCCAAAAAGGATTCAGAGCCTTCAACCCTCTCAGGTCCCCCTCCCACATGGCTCAATTTGCTACACCAAACTTTTTGATTATTAAACTCCACCCCTCTTTCTGTGCCTACTTCTCAGTGCTTTCTCTTTGCTTCACTTAGTCGTCCACTTCTAGCAGCAGTCCCATTAGCGGCAGGAAATATTCCAGCAAAACCCTACAATTTCTCTAAAAAGGACAACCCCTACATGTGACACGTATCCCACTATGGGAAAGTTATTCCACCAATACATTATTTCCTTTCATCTGTTTCCACCTGCCAATAATGAATCCTTTACCCATTTGTTCCTTGAGCTACAGCACTCCATAGAGCCCTGTGTTTATGCAACCTGGACATTTCCTCTGGTGTAATGGTTCTTTAAGTACCTCAACCATCAATGTCTCTGGCGCCTGTTTCTTGGTTACTGTAGTTCCTCAGCTATCTTTGTATACTCCCACCGAATTCTGACAGTTGGCCCTACCTTCCCGCACCCGTAGGGTAGTCTTTCTGCCGGTTCTGGTAGGCCTCATTTTAACAACCTCAGTGACGGGTCTCAGACTCTCTGGTGGAGCTATAGGTCATGCTCTATGGGATCCAATGACCTTCAACAAAAACTGCAGGAAACACTCAATACCATGGCTGAGTCTCTGGGTTCCTTGCAGCGGCAGGTTACTTCATTGGCACAAGTGGCTTTACAGAACCAAAGGGCAATTGATCTTCTCACTGCAGAAAAAGGGGTTACATGCCTATTCCTCAGAGAGGAATTTTGCTATTATGTTAATGAATCTGGGCTAATAAAAAAAAATGTTGTTAAATTGCAGGAATTATCGACCCAATTGCTCAAACCTACCTCCTCCAATCCCATAACGGGGTTCTTCCAATCCTATCTTGCCATGTACTTACTACATATCTTGGGTCCCCTTATTTGGATGCTCCTTTTTTGTGCTCTCTTGCCCTGCATAATGAAGTGCCTTCAAACCCAACTGCATAAAATTCCTAATCAAACTTTCAACCAGCTTTTGCTTAGTCACTACCAGCCTCTGATGACCGATGAATCCCCAACATCTCCAAGAGAACAGTTCACTCAGTGATGAAGCTCACTACCAGGCACGATGGAATGCAACGGGTATTAGACAGCGGGAGACAACGAGCTCGGAGAACCTCTTAATCTGCCATCCTGGATTCATAGTCTTTACCACCTTCTAAGCTTTCTCATGGCCCTTGGCCTCTTCTATGTCAGTCCCCCCACATGGAACTTCTGCCAAAAATTGACATTTGCTTTAATTTTTATCTTCATTCTGTTTTTATTCGCTCTGATCTTCTTCAGGTGCTGGCGACACCATGTCCAGGCAACGCTTCCAGTATTTCCTTGAGTCTCTGTTACAGGACCAGTGGCTGATACCAACAATCTCTTCCATCCAGGACTGGTTCCATGCCATCGACATCTTTGGCTTCAGGGAACATTCATTGACTTTACCCCTATGAAAATAGCTGTCTATAGCCACTGGGTTTTATTTCTGGCTGCCATGATATCCCCATACCTGCCCCCTGAGCATTCCTCCACTTCTCTTTCTAGGCCCCACACCAGCCCCACACAGCAGGAAGCAGCCAGATCTGACAAACGACGCCCCACTTCCTAAGAAAACAAAAAGGGTGGAATGTTGGGACAGGAATAAATGGCAGCCATACCGCAGAGAAAAACCCCAACATGGCGCCTAAGGACTTCTTCTTCCTACCTTCTTCATTTCTGCAGTGGTGCAAAAAGTTCCCGCCCTTGTGAACTCTCCCGCCAGCGCCAATTTCAAATCTCGCTTGTGGGGAACCTTAGCCCCAATTAGAACTAATTCCTGGGCTCTGGAGCTGATATTTGAAAGAACTTGTCAATAAACGGGTTGCTGCCATTTATCTAAGCCATACCATCTCCCCCTTAGTTCTATATAAGCACACAGCTTTTAGCAATAAAATTGGAATTCTCCCGGTGAAGTGTCATTGCGTGGGGAATTATTTCACTCGGGTTCAGCAACAGGATATCCAAAGGTTCTCCAGTGCCACCTGGTAATGGGAATTTCAGAAATTTGATAGTATTTATTTAGCCATTTTTGAAGGATGAAGTTGGAGTCACTGTGCGTTTCAATTAATGCAGGAACCATTATGTGGTGAGGAAGCTCATTTAAATGAAACCTCTGGAGAAATCTCACAGGCAAGGCTTCCCAAAAAGTGGCCAAAAGGTCACATGAAGCCAGGATCATTGAGGTCTACAATATGAGTTCCATTTGTGTTTAGACTCTCAATTATGGCTGCCAAGTCTTTCAAAATAAAATCATGTGATATCCTGGCTGAGATTCTCACTGCACTGTGGAAAGACACCCTGGCCCTCGATCTCAGTTTTCAAGGGCGCATCTCATGCGTGGCCTCCTAAAATCCCAACACATTTCATGGCAATACTTCTTTGAGGTAAATTCCAGAACTCAGTCTCTAAGAGGAATCATGCCAGAATTCAAGCCCAGGTGGATCCAGTTATCTCTTCCAACCGCCAAACAAATGACCACAATTAAAACCAAACACTCACACATGGCCCTCATCTTCTTCCATATAGACACTTATCATAACCTCTGGCTGGAGTTTTTCATGAGGGGTGCAGCCCAAGACAGTGTCAAAAATAAGCTCCCTTGCCCCTCATTTGCCTAAAGTCAAGGTGGCCTGGACACCCATCCGGTGAACCAGGAGTGATCAGATAGGCCAGCTGTTAATACTGCTCTGCATCTCCAATTTGAGGCCTACTGACTGTCAGGTATAGATTCTTTATATGATTTGGAGCCATGAGAAAACCCAAAAACCTATGGGTTAGCCTCTGCAGGGCTGTGCATAACTCATTTGAACCAAAGGATCCGTATTCTCACTTGATGGTGGTCAGGAACCTTACAAATGAATGCGAGAGACTTCATTCACAATAATTGCTCTTTTGGCCATTTTGGTTTTGGATGCACACATGGGATCTCTCTTTACATCCATCAGGTGCTGAGAATCTAAGCCACAACCTCACACAGGGCCAAGAGGCTGATTCAGACACATCCCTTTCCAAAGCAATTAAGCAAAGAGCCACAGGTGATGCCCATTCATTTCCATTTGAAAACTGTTTTCTTCAGGCTTCACAAAGGGGTGGCCTGAGGCAAAGACCTTCCTGACATTCAGGGAAACAGAACAATTGATAAGCAAAAGGCCGAAAGCATGGTTTCTCCACTGAGACTTTCTTGGTCACACTGATATCTGAGTTTTCTGAGATGCTCGCCATTCCCTTCAGCTATCCAGGACATGGCAATGTCACAGAGCTTGGAGGTGGTACATATTTTGGACACAAAACCATGAGACTATTCTGGAGAGTGGTGAGAATTCTGGAAGAAACAGGAACTTAGGAAGGTAGCAGGTGTTGCCCATGGATAAGGCAAGCTGCAGTCCATTCATAAATTGGGCAGGATGAATGCCGGGAATCTTTCTACTATACAGGACATATCAATTGTTGCATTCTATTTTCTAATGTCTACAACCACGGACACAGTGGGATACACAGAAATAGAAACACTTGCCTTGTCCAACGACTTACTAGAAGAAGACCACTCCAAATCAAACAAACCGTCTTTCCTACCTATTATCAGATCATGAGACAAAACCACAAAATCACACCCACCCCACAAAGACACCTCCTTCCCCCATGTAACTCTGTGACTATCCGGAGTTTCCTCTGAGTGGTGGGCCATACTATGTTCCCCCAAAATGGCCTGTCCTATCTCCGATCTGGTCTCCTTGGCCAACTCTGTGAAGTTGTCAGGAGCCTGCGGTGAACCACTACCTACTTTCTCAGGAAAGGCCCCTATTCAGAGCTCTCCTGGTATTTGGCCATCCTCACATATGTAGGTACCAAGAAAGACTGACACTCTCCTTGGTAAATTCAAACAAGTGAGCCTACTGGGTCTGGGAATGGACTGGCTCCGGGTGCCTGGCTTCCTGGATCCCAAGTTAAGAGAGTTCCATCACCAAGGAAGTGAGGTAGATCACTTCTTCAGGAACTGAATGAGGTCATTGCCTTGACAACCACTTTGTCCTAACAGTTGCTTTCAAGAGTCCCATGAGATGGAGGCTGCCCCTACTTCCTGTGACACTTTCACAAGTTAGAATGGTATATAAACCATGGGCACCCGGGAACAGCTCTCCACCTAGGACTGTTTTGGTCCATCTTCTCTACATTAAGAAGAGAGAGGCTGATTCATACACATCCATTCATGCTGACAAGGTTGTTTGCCATTGAAGATGACTTTTCTCTCTCAGGTCTTTCGTAGCTGCCTACATCTTCTCAAGGGATCATTTCTGCATGGACCTTTGATGTTCTCAACAGGTGGAACATGCCCTACATTCCTGTATTTTAAGAGCAACCCTGTCCCTGCTGTTCTGTAAAGTTCGATTGAGAGAACAGTGTATGGTTTGGGTTAGTAACATGTTCAATTTGGGGTTAGGAATCCTTCTGCATGACGAATAATGGTATTGGGAAACTATGATACTTACAAGAATATATAGGTGAAATATAAGTATAAAAACAGAAATCTAGGGAAGATATGAAGTCCAGAAGGGCATTGGGCCCTTAATTGGCACACTTAGCTTTGAATTATTTTCTGCAAAAATGTCTCAGATAAATCTATATACAATGGCATAGGAGCTTGTACCTTGGATGATTGAATGTCGAATAGAACACCCACTCAAAAAGGGATTGTCGGTAGGATTAGAAAGATAGTCAGTAGGTTTACAAAGAAGAGTGAGAATAGGATTTAGACCAAAAGTTCTTAAGCAATAGGGTTTCAGGTAGACAGTGAATGTAAATGTCAGCACAAGTGAAGAGTCAGTCACAATGATGAACAGGGGAAAATATGTAGGAAAATAGATATAAATAGAGACATTACTAAATCAGGCAAAGTATAAAGTGAGTGATAGGATTAGACATTTTCAACAGGCTTGAGGTTGAATATATAATCTTAGAAAGAAACAATAATGTAGTCACCAATAAGATTGACATTTGAGAGCATTAGGCCACCTGGACATGGAAGGTTTTAGTAATCCATGCTCACTTTCCATTTAGGCTCTGGTACAACCTTAAGGGTGACCTTTGATTTTTTTGTCCAGAATATTACTGTGATAAAATGTATATATAGATCAGGTGACATGAGTAATTCTTCCACCATTTTTTGAGGAATATTTTGAAAACGTATAAATTAGTATTGAGGGTAAAAATAGGTGTACCCTGTGTCTATGAATATAGAGATAATGCATGAATAGACCATACAGTTAATAAATAATATAACTGGTTCCACTTTAAATAATGTATTGAATTGATATCTGAAAATACATAAGAAATCATATATTGATATATAATCATTCATAACAACTAGTTATACGTCTAATTGTAATCCTAGGGTTATGGTTTATCATGAAGAGTGAGTGAGTTTTGCTTCAAAAGTGATTATGGAAATCAAAAATAATGTGTTTGGAAAGAAGTCTCATGAAAAGACCAGTTTGAAACATGGCGGAACACGTGTTTTCTGAAGCAGAAAGTGATTGAAAGTGAAATAAATGCCTATAAATTTGTGAACTTGTGGATGAAATATATATCCAATAATGTGCATAAACTGAAGAAATAGTAATGTACTAGTTTTCAATAAAAATGAACTTCAAAATACTTATCATGTCCCATAGGAATCTACTTGCATTGATGTGAAAATGGATCAGTTACTGTAGAAACATTAGGATTTATATGCACCATACACTGAAGTTAGTTTTCAATACTAGGAAAAAAATACGTATATCAGGTGAATGAATATTTCTGAGAATAATCTTGTGAAAAGTTGATTATAAATCCACATACATAATCATGAATGAATTTAGGGAGTGTATAATAAGACACATATATTAAATATTTTGAAATATCTGGAGAGAATATATATATATATATATATATATATATATATATATATATATATCCACACACAGATTTTAAAAATTAGCAATATATATGCCAATCGAATTACACCGTGAAATATGAATCATCCACAGATCCAAAAATATTCATTTTACTGGATATGGATTTATGTATAACTTTTTTCAACTAGGAAGCTCACCCATAGGTTGAATTTTCAGGTCAAACAGCGTTTAAGAGGAGTGATCTCTTCTCACACTTTGTATCTGCCAAGTCATGTAACTCACAAGAATGTACGTGTGATACCAGGTAGGATTCTATATGTGCATATAAAAATACATGTGCTGAATAGAATACAGAGAAAGGGAGACAGGAATTCACATATTTCTTAACTTTAAAAGCACATGGAAAACTATTTCAACAAAAAATTGACTAGATTTATAACTCCTACCCTATATAATGCAAAAGGCAAGTCCAAGTATACAACATGCCTCCTCTGAACTGCTTGTATTTCTATTCTGTTTCCGTAATTTTTCTCCATTATATTAGGATTAGTATTCAGAATCTAGCAGGGCATGTGTTAGTGTCAGGATTCAGTATTTCAAATGTAAAATAGAAAAATGAATCCAATGTGTATGCAAATATGTGCTAAACAAAATCTTCCCACTCTCATCCAGAACAATTCCTTGACATTTTTTTCGCCCAAAGTAAGACACAATTAGAGGAGAAGAGTAATAAAATCTGTGAATAATATGCTCAGGAGTTTACAACCTTGGAAGTGGTAGAGGAGTTTCCCTAGTATGGGACAGGGTAAACACTCCATAAACATGGAGCTCTGCTGGCCTAAATACTTCTTGAGAAACTGCCTCTGAGTTTGGGCACTTGAAATATATGTTGTTGTCAGGAGCTTTAGCTTCTTTTTAGTGAGACTATCAAAGCTGTGTCTGCATCTATGTGACCTGGAGGACATGGTTTCTTATTTTCCAATGAACATGAGGCAGCAGTGCTGAATTCTCTCTTTGTAAGTAAACTGTGGCCACTGGGGGCTAAGGGTATTCCCATGTGGACTGGGAAGCCATTTGGTCATCCTCCACTTTTCGTGGTGTTTCTTGCTGCTGCACTGGGACTTTGGCATTTGCTTCATGAAATAAAAGAAGTTCAACTGGGACACAGTTCTGGAGGCAATTCTTTCATGTGTGGTTGGTCAGGGTCTGCAGGAGAATGCACCAACCAGGCTTCTATCCCACATAGCTTGGCCCCATATCCATAGTAACCTGATTCTAAACATTGCCCGGAAACATCTCCATATAACCAGAAGCCTTTACATGGAAGGGTTTGCTGGCTGCACCATGTAAGTCACAAGCCATTTGGGATCCAATGGCAGATCCACATGGCCCCACCACAAATTTTTTATCACACACCTGCCTACCACTGCTCTAGGCCCACTACTCAGCAGGTTCCAACATACTGGCATCTCTGTTCTACACCATTTTCATGAAACCCACTCAATCAAGGCACTGTCTTGCATATTTACGATCAGCAACAGGACATCCAAAGTTTCTCCAGTGCCACCTGGTCATGGGAATTTCAAAAATTTCATGGTATTTATCTAGGGATTTTTCAAGGATGACGTTGCAGGCACTGTGGGTTTCAATTCATTCAGGAACCTTTAAATGGTGAGGAAGCTCATTTCAATGAATGCTCTGTAGAACTCTCACAGGCAAGGCTTCCCAAAGAGTGGCCAAAATGTCACATGAAGCCAGGCCTATTGAGGTCTACAATGTGACGTCCATGGGTGTTGTGACTCTCAACAATGGCTGGCAAGTCTTTCAGAATTAAATCATGTGATCTTCTGGCTGAGATACCCAGGGCTCTGTGGAAAGCCACCCTGGGCCTAGATCTCAGTTTCCAAGGGTGATTCTCATGGGTGGACTCCTAAAATCCCAACAAAATTCATGGCAATACTTCTCTGAATTCAGTCTCTAAGGGGAATCACACCAGAGTTCAAGCCCAGGTGGTCCCAGTCATGTCTTCCAACCGGACACAAATGACCAAAATTAAAACCAAAACCCTCCCATATGGCCCTCATCTTCTTCCATATAGACACTAATCACAACCTCTGGCTGAAGGTTTCCATGAGTGGCGGAGTCCAAGAGAGTGTCCAAAATAACTCCCTTGCCCCTCATTGGCGTAAATTCAGGGTGGTCTGGACACCCTTCATGTGAAACAGGAGTGATCAAATATGCTAGACGTTAATACTTCTATGCTTCTCCAATTTGTGGAAAACTGAGTGTCAGGTATATATTTTTATGTGATTTGCAGTCATGAGAAAACACAAGCTCCTCTGCAGGTCTTTGAAGAACCCATTTGACCCAAAGGATCCCTATTCTCACTTGATGGAGTTCAAGAACTTTAAAGAGGAAGGCGACAGACTTCATCCACAAGGACTGCTTTTTGGCCATTTTGGTTTTGGATGCACACATGGGATCTTTCTTTACATCCACCACGTGCTGAGTATCTAAGCCACAACCTCACACAGGGCCAAGAGGCTGATTCAGACACATCCCTTTTCAAAGCAATTAAGCAAAGAGCCACAGGAGATCCATATTCATTTCCATTTGAAAACTGTTTTCTTCAGGCTTCACAAAGGGGTGGCATGAGGCAAAGACCTTCCTGACATTCAGGGCAACAGAACATTAGGTTAGCAAACGGCCCAAAGCAGTGTTTCTCCACTGAGACTTTCCAGGTCACACTGATATCTGAATTTTCTGAGACGCTCGCCATTCCCTTCAGCTATCCAGTACATGGCCATGTCACAGAGCTTGGAGGTGGTACATAACTTGGTCACAAAATCATGAGCCTATTCTGGAGAGTGGCCAGAATTCAGGAAGAAAACAGGAACTTAGGAAGATAGCAGGTGTTACCCATCCATAAGGCAAGCCGCATTCCTTTCATACATTGGGCAGAAAGAATTCTGGTAAGCTTTCTACTAGCCTGGACACATCCTTTGATGCATTCTCTTTTCTAATGTCTACAACCATGGACACAGTGGGATACACAGACATAAAAACACTCGCCTTGTCAAATCACTTGTTAGAAATCGTCCACTCCAAACCAAACAAACTGCCTTTCCTACCTATTCTCAGAACATGAGACAAAATCACAAACACACACTCACACCCACAAATTCACCTCCTTTCCCAAAGTAGGTCTCTGACTATCGGGTGTGACCTCTGACTGGTGGGCCGTACTATGTTCCCATCAAATGGCCTGTTCTGTCTCAGATCTGGTTTCCTTGGCCAACTCTGTGAAGTTGTCAGGAGACAACGGTGAGCCACTTCCTGCTTACTCAGGAAAGGCCACTCTTCAGAGCTTTCCTGGCATTTGGCCATCCTCACATCAGTAGATACCAAGAAAGACTGACTCTGTCTTTGGTAAATCAAAAGAAGTGAGACCACAGGGACTGGGCCTGGGACTAGATTTGTGTGCCTGGATGCCTGGATCCCACGTTCAGAGAGTTCCATCACCAAGAATGTGAGGTGAGGTCACTTCCTTCAGGAACTGAATGAGGTCAATGCCTTGGCAAGCACGTTGTCCTAACATTTGCTTCCAAAGGTCCCATGAAATGGAGGCTGTCCCTAATTCCTTTGACACTTTCACAAGTTAGAATGGTATATCAAACATTGGTAACCAGGAACAGCTCTCCACAGAGGCCTCGTTTGGTCCTTCTTCTCTACATAAAGAAGAGAGAGGCTGATTCAGACACATCCCTTCATGCTGACCAGGTTGTTTGCAATGAAAGATGACTTTTGCTCTCTCAGTTCCTTCATAGGTGCCTACAACTTCTCTAGGGATCATTTGCGCATAGACCTTTGAGTTTCTCAGCAGTTGGAAGATCCCCTAAATTCCTGTATTTTAAGACCAACTCTGTCCTTGCTCTTCTCTAAAGTTAGATTGAGGGAACAGTGTATGGTTACGGTTAATAACAGGTTTGATTTGGAATAGAAATCATTCTGCTGGATGAATAATGGTATTGGGAACCTGCGATATTTTCAAGAATATATAGGTAAAATATATGAATCTGAAAACAAAAATCTAGGTAAGATTTGAAGCCCAGAAGGGCATTGGGCCCTTGATTGGGTATTAAGCATAGGACCTTGTAACTTGGATGATTGATTTTCAAAGAGAACTTCCAGTCAAAATGAATAGTCAGTAGTATTAGGAAGATAGTCGGTATGTTTATAAAGGAGAGTGAGTATAGGATTTGGACCAAAAGTTCTTTAGCTATAGGGTTTCGGGTATTGAGTGAATGTAAATGTCAGCACATGTGAAGAATTAATCACAATGATGAACTGGGGAAAATATGTAGGAATGCAGATATCAATAGAGACTTTAGGAAATCTGGCAAAGTATAGTTGGTAGTGAAATGTTAATAAAATAAATTCTTGTCACTTCCTGTTTTTCTGTATGCTTAATAAAACACTGTTGAAATCTTGAGAAGTGATTTCTAATCTTTTTCCCAGAATGTGCTGTCCCCAACTGCCAAACTTCAGAATGTACTCCCTCACCCAGTTGCACGCAAACTGCTCACCCGCCCAGGCCCATCAATAAACTTTCCTCCCTGCCCTCTTCAAGGAAAGTATATAAGCTCTGCTTAAGCTGTTCTCAGGGTTCTCTGCTCTATTCAAATGAGCTCTGAGCCCCAGCATGCTGGACCCCCAATAAACCCTTTGTTTTTGCATGAGAGAGTCTCTTGGTGGTCTCTTCCCCCAATGCTCTTCCGATATTTATATATGGAGGTTCCACCGAAATCCAGCAGTGGTGAACGAGAGACCCCAATGGGCTACTCTCAGGGTAAGTAAGGCACCTCTTTCTGGTTTCAGGTTTCAGGTTAGGGCTTGGCAAAATGGCTGTCGATGAAGTGTGTGAGCTCTCTTTGATGGTGGCTGGCAGACGTGTCACAGAGCCACAAGCCAAGTCCCTGGGGGACGCCACAGAGGACTCCGGAATCGAGGAATAATAGTCTCCTCGACTCAGTGATACTTTGTTTCAGATTCGGTATTGCCAGCCCATCGGGTTTTCCACCTGCTCAGTCTTGGTCTCAGTGTTGGACGTCCATTGCCTGTCTTTATTGTTTTCTCTTGTCTGTGTCCTGTGTCGTTGCTTTTACTGTTTGTGTATCTTTCATTATGGGACAGATCACTTCAATGCCTCTGTCCCTGACCCTTGATCTATGGACCAAAGTCCGCTTAAGGGCTCAGAATGTTTCTTTTTCAGTAAAACGCTGGACCTGGCAGAATCTGTGTGCCACAGAATGGCCCACCTTTGGATTCTGATGGCCCCTAGAAGGATCTTTCTACTTCCCACTAATTTAAAAAGACAGAGATATTGTCTTACAGCCAGGGCCACATAGCCATACTGATAAACAGGAATATACCTTAACTTGGCAGGACCTCTGCAAATCTCCTCCTCCGTGGGTGAAGCCTTTCCTTGCTGTGTCCCCGTTCCTACTCCTTCCCCCACGATCTCTCAACCCCTCTGCTCCTCCTCCTCCTCCACCCTCTGTTCTCCCTGAGTCACAAGATTTGACTCTACTGGACTCTCGTTCCCCTCCTTATCTTCTACCCTTGTCCCACAACCCCCAACACCCTCTAAGTGATTCTCCAGCTTCTGACTCAGCCTCTCCGCAATTGGAGGAAGCTAAGCCAGCCCAGGGCCCTCCAGATAACTCCCCTGCGTCACACACAGCCCCTCCTCCCCTGGAGGAAGCTGGAGTTGCTAAAGGAATTCGCTGGTGGCAAATGATTGAAAACCCTGGAACTCCTGTGTTGCTTCCCTCCATCCCTAAGGACCAATGATTGACGATGGCCATAGGGAAAAAATGCAAGCCTACCAGTATTGGCCTTCTCCTCTTCAGACCTATATAAATGGAAAAATAACAATCCCCCTTTTACCGAGGACCCAACCTGGCTCTCAGGTCTGGTGAAGTCATTGATGTTTTCACACCAACCTTCTTGAGATGACTGCCAACAACTCCTAGGGACTCTCTTCATGACAGAGGAACAAAAGAGAATCCTCCTGGATGCTAGAAAAAAGTATCCTCGGACCAAATGCGTGACCGACAAAACTTCCCAATATATTCAAAGCCGGCTTTCTCTTGAAACGAACCAACTGGGACCCCAACACCTTTGAAGGTAGGGAGCATCTGTCCACTTATCGCCGGGCTCTAATAGTGGGTATCTTAGTGGCCGCTAGGTGACCAACTAATTTGGCCAAGGTAAGAGAGATTATTTAAGGGCCTGATGAATCTCCCTCTATGTTCCTAGAGATAATTATGTAGGTATATAAGAGACATACTCCTTTCGATCCTCAGGCAGAGGATCAAAAGGCATCTGTCACAATGGCCTTTATTGGGAAAGCTGCCCTGGATATTAAAAGAAAGTTACAATGCTTAGATGGATTACAAGATATGACTTTGAGGGATTTAGTCAGAGAACCCGAGAAGGTATACTTTAAGAAAGAAACTGAGGAAGAGAAGGGAGCTGAGTGAGGATAAAAGAAACAAAAGACAGACTAAGGCATTGACTAAGGTCCTGGTCACAACAACAAATAGGCCAGAAACTAAGAAACAGAGAGACAGGAAGGGATACCTGGGCACACACTAGAGGCCACCCCTGGCCTCAGATCAATGTGCCTACTCTAAAGAAAAAGGACACTGGGCCAAAGAGTGCCCTAGAAAGAGACAGCCATGCCAGCCAGATATTCTGACTCTGGAGTAATACTAAGAAAGTCCGGGCTCAGATCCTCTCCCTGACCTCAAGGTAACTTTTGAAGTGGAGGAGAACACAATAAACTTTGAAGTAGATGCAGGGGGAATATACTCAGCCCGTAAGGCCCATTGGGCCCTCTACCGAATAAAAGGTCTCTAATTCAAGAGTCTAACAGAAGTAAATATCGGGCTTTGACAACTACGAGGACCATGGACCAGGGAAAAGGAAAAATCCATCACTCCTTCCTAGTAATCCCTGGCCACATTGATAGGCAGAGTTCTGCTCACCAAGCTCTGGGCCAAAATAACTTTTAACCCTGAAGGCCCCCAAGTTTTAATTTTTTAATCCTTCAGTAACTACTCCTATAATCATGGCTCTAACTATGTCAGTAGCAAATGTTCATCAACTCACTCACCTTTGTTCAAAGAAACTGCATTCATTCGTGAAGGATCAAGAACACAATTTTCCACTAACCTACTCACAGCAAAAGGAAATAACTGAATGGGTAACAAAAGCCTGTCAGGTCCATTAATTGGTTAAAGCTTACACTTCCAAGCTTCCTGCAGGAAAGCACCTATGAGGAACCAGACGAGGACATTTCTGGGAAGTGGACTTTACTGAAATTAAGCCAGTAAGGTATGGACTTAAATAACTCCTAGTCTTTGAACATACATTTTCAGGATGTATTGAAGCCTTCCCCACACACACACAAAAAAAAAAAAGAAATAAAAAAGAAGAAAAAAGAAACATCGCAAATGGTTGTAAAGAAGATCCTGGAAGATATTTATTCTCCCCTTGACGACCAGTAGTCTTAACCCTCATCAGCCCCTTAAGCTGCGATGGCTGATCACAAATCCTACTGGACACGAAGTATGGCCTATCTCGAATACAGCCAGCTTACGAACCTGGTGGATATCTCTCCACCCAGTCATTTGTCAGCTGGCTATAGGTCTTTCCTATTGGGATATCCCTGATTAACAGGATCCCACTAAAATTCCATTAAATCCTTTCCGTACCATAGATAATGGAAACAAACATTATAGATGTAGGGACACGTGAGCCAGATGCAGGTTGGCTAGCCTAGATTACTATGTTTGCCCGGCAGACTATCAAAGCCACAAACAGTCACGGCTGTGGGGGGGGAGAGCAGACTTCTATTGTAAGTCATGGGGATGTGAGCATACAAGGACTGTCAGATGGAACCCAAACTCCTCATCAAATTCTGTACACAGCATTGGCCATATTACGAATTAGATAACCAAAACCGATGGCCCCCAGAGGGGTCTCTAGATCCTCAAATTCTGTGTGACCTTTTTAACTTCTGCAAGTGCTCAAAAGGGTAAAAGGAGATTCCGCTATGTGGAGGCCTTCTCTCTCCTTTGCTCACATCCTGAACTATGCTTCTCCAATAGATGCTCACCCTCAGCCTTGTGCTCTAGACTCTCTGCTGTCACTCCCACCTCAGCAACTTGATTTCTCCCCTCCAATATCTAGATCAAAAACCCAAATCTCGACTGGTTCTCAGACCATTGCTCCCTTGCTGAGGTTGCAGGTACTGAGGTACCACTCCATTCACTCACTCCTCTCCTCTCCTGTCAGTGCCCGCACCGGGTCCCACCCAGTCCTCTTACCACCTAATGCAAAGCTCAAACCCGCTGAGAAGAATCCTCAGACCCTAATACAAGATGTAATAAAAATGGCCTTTAATGTTGCTTTGTCATCACTAAAAACAGGTTACTAAGAATTTAAAGTCCCTCACAGGCTTTTTGGAATCTCACTCCCGTCTCCCCCTCTGTTCTATCTGTTCTACTGCTCAAGTTTTTGTTGCTATTAAGATCCCAAAGCCCTCTCCCAATATTCTTTTACATCTCTCCTTCCTCATTCTCAGATCCACAGAGCTGCTCTTATCCCTGCCTTCCAAATTTTCCCCCTCTGTACCAGGCCCACAGAAAAGTCTTAACTGACCTTCTCCAGAAGTCTTCACCATGGCTGATTTAGGACTTTCAGCAAAAGAGTCCCTATAAAAGAGTTCACTGTAGATAAACTTCCTATTTTTGTGTTGCCCTGGTCTCCTTGGCAACTGGCTAAAAAATTCAGCACTCCTGATCTAGACACACCCTTACTAGTTTTTCACAAAATATTTGGAAAAAAGTCCTCTGGCCTTGAGCTGGGGCTTCACAGAGATGGCTACATTTCTAAGATAAAGAAGTTACAAACTGGGCTGTATGGAAACAGCTGGAAGGGGGAAAAAAAGAAAGGGAAGACACCCCCACCCAGGTGTCCTTGAAAAGTTAACTTGCCCAAACTGAGGAAAAAACAGAAACAAAAACTGCTTTTTGTGAACTTCTGCAGACTGTGAACTTCTGAGCCCCTTCCCTTACGTGTTGGGTACAAAATTCTGAAACTACGTAACTTGGGTTTCAGGGGATTAATTGATTACAACAGAAGCAATGCCCTCTGAATCTGGTTGAAACCAAAAAAGACTGTTTCCGTGTCTTTGGTGCTATCTTAGGTGCCTTGCCTTGTCCGTCCCTACAACAGTATAATTCTATATACTTAAACATTGTTTATGTTTTCATGAAATGGTCAACAGATGTGATTAATTGTGAAATGGTGCAGATGTTTCCCAGAGTGCTCTATCATGACGCAGGTTCATCTGAAGATCAAAGAGGGGGACATACAACCCCGTTCCACTGGGAACATATGTCCCTCACCTTAGCCATTCTATTACGAATAGGAGTTGCTGCAGGGTTGGGCACAAGAACCACTGCTCTGGTCCATGGGACACAACAAGTGACCCAATTAGAAGCAGCAATAGATCAAAACTTAAAGATTTTAGAAACCTCCATCACAGCTTTGCAGGAATCTTTAACCTCTCTCTCTGAAGTTGTTTTACAGAACAGTCGAGGGTTGGACCTCCTTTTCATGACAGAGGGGGGCCTTTGTGCTTCTTTGAGGGAAGAATGTTGTTTTTATGTCAACAATACTGGAGTTGTAAAAAAATCTATGAGTAAATTAAAAAGATGCCTTGAAGAGCAACAACGAGAGAGAGAGGCACAAAAAGGGTAGTTTGAGTCTTTTTTTACACAGTCCCCCTGGTTAATTACGTTTTTATCAACCCTGGCCGGTCCAATAATAATCCTCATAGTATTACTAACTATAAAACCCTGTTTCCTCAACCATGTAATTTCTTTTCTCCAAGCTCAAATTGGACAAATTAAAATTATGGTAATACCCCACTAGCAGACATAGAATGTGACACCCCACAAAGATCACTTTTATGATTAAAAGTAGCCAGAAAAAGAAGTGGGGAATGAAAGGTTAATAAAATATGTACTTGTCACTTCCTGTTTTTCTGTACACTTAACGAAACACTGTTGAAATCTTGAGAACTCTTTGCTAATCTTGTTGCCAGAATGTGCTGTCCCCAATTGCCAAACTGCAGAATCTACTCCCTCACCCGGTTGAATAGAAACCTGAACTGTACTTGGATCATTGAATGTAGAAGAGAACATCCATTCAAAAAGTTATAGTCAGTTGGATTAGAAAGATAGTAAGTTTAGGAAGAAAAGTGAGTATAGGATTTGGAACAAAAGTTCTTTAGCAATAGGGTTTTGGTTAGAGAGTCAATGTAAACGTCAACACAAGTGAAGAGTCAGTCACAATGATGCACAGGGCAAAATATGTAGGAAAGCAGATATCAATAGAGACATTAGGAAATCAGGAAAAGAATAAAGTGAGTGATGGGATTAGATATTTTCAACAGGGTTGAGGATGAATATATGAGCTTAGGATAAAACAAATATGAAGTCAACAATAGGATTGACATTTGATAGCATTAGCGTAGCCCAAGACAGTGTCCAAAATAAGCTCTGTTGCCCCTCATTTGCCTAAATTCCCAGTGGCCTGTACACCCTTCCTGTGTACCAGGAGTGATCAAATAGGCCTGCCCTTAATACTGCTCTGCTTCTCCAATTTGAGTCCTACTGAGTGTCGGGTACAGATTCTTTATGTGAATTGGAAAGATGAGAAAACTCAAGCACCTATTGGATAGCCTCTGAATACATTTGAAGAACTCATTTGACCCAAAAGTTCCCTATTCTCACTTGATGGAATTCAGGAACCTTACAGAGGAAGGCAAAATACTTCATCAACAATGACTGCTCTTTATGCCATTTTGGATTTTATGCACCCATGGGATCTTTCTTTAGATCCATCAGGTACTGAGAATCTAAGTCAAAGAATCACACTGGGCCAAGAGGCTGATTCACACTCATCTCTTTCCAAATCAATTAAGGAAAGAGCCAAAGGTAAAGCATATTCATTTCCATTTGAAAAATCTTTCCTTCAGGATTCACAAAGGGTTGGCCTGAGACAAAGACCTTCCTGACTCTCAGGGCAACAGAACAATAGGTAAGCAAATGGCCCAAAGCAGGGATTCTCCACTGAGACTTTACTGGTCACACTGATATCTGAGTTTTCTGAGATGCTCACCATTCCATTCAGCTATCCAGTACATGGCCATGTCACAGAGCTTGGAGGTAGTACATATCTTGGACACAAAACCATGAGCCTATTCTGGAGATTGGCCATAATTCAGGAAGAAAACAGCAACTTAGGAAGGTAGCAGGTATCGCCCATCAATAAGGCAAGCCGCATTCAATTCATAAATTGTGCTGGATGAATGCTGGGAAGCTTTCTATGAGACAGGACACATCCATTGATGCATTCTCTTTTCTAATGTCTACAAGCACGGACACAGTGGGATACACAGACATAGAAACACTTGCATTGTCAAACGACTTACTAGAAACAGTTCACTCCAAACCAAACAAACCGCCTTTTCTAACTATTCTCAGAACATGAGACAAAACCACAAACCCACACCCGCAATGGCACCTCCTTCCCCCAAATATGTCTGTGACTCTCCGGAGTGTGCTCTGACTGATGGGCCATACTATGATCCTCCGAAATGGCCTGACCTGTCTCAGATCTGGTCTTCTTGGCCAACAATGTGAAGTTGTTAGAAGCCAGGAGTGAGCCACTATCTGCTTTCTCAGGAAGAGCCCCTCTTCCGAGCTTTCCTGACATTTGGCCATCCTCACATCAGTAGGTATCAAGAAAGACTGACTCTGTCCTTTGTAAATCCAAAAAAGTGAGACCACTGGGACTAGAACTGAGACTGGCTCTGGGTGCCTGGCTTTCTGTATCCCAAGTTCAGAGAGTTCCATCACCATGGAAGTGAGAAGAGATCACGTCCTTCAGGAACTGAATGAGATCACTGCCTTGGCAACCACTTTGTCATAACAATTGCTTCCAACGGTCCCATGAGATGAGGGCTGCCCCTACTTCCTGTGACACTTTCACAAGTTAGAATGGTATATCACCCGTAGGCAAAAGGGAACAGCTCTCCACACAGGCCGGGTTTGGTCCATCTTCTCTACATTAAGAAGAGATAGGCTCATTCTGACTCAACCCTTAATCCTGACCAGGTTGTTTGCCATGGAAGATGATTTTTGCTCTCTCAGGTCTTACATAGCTGCCTACATCTTCTCCAGAGATCATTTCTGCATGGAGCTTTGAGGTTCTCAACAGATGGAAGATCCACTGCATTCCTGTATTGTAAGACCAACACTGTCCCTGCTCTTCTGTAAACATAGATGTGAATTGGAGTCATGAGAAAACCCACGAACCTATGGGACAGCCTCTGCAGAACTTTAAAGAATTCACTTGACCCAAATGATCCCTATTCTCACTTAATGGAGGTCAGGAACCTTACAGACGAAGGCGAGAGACTCTATCCACCATGACAGTTCTTTTGTCCATTTTGGTTTTGGATGCACACATGGGATTTTTCTTTAGACCCATCATGTGCTGTGAATCTAAGCCACAGCCTCACATAGGGCCAAGAGGCTGATTCAGACACATCCATTTCCAAAGCAATTAACCGAAGAGGCACAGGTAATGACCATTCAATTCCATTTGAAAACTATTTTCTTCAGGCTTCACAAAGTGTGGCCTGAGGCAAAGACCTTCCTGACATTCAGGGCAACAGAATAGGTAAGCAAAAGGCCCAAAGCAGGGTTTCTCCACTGAGACTTTCTTGGGCATACTAATATCTGAGTTTTCTGAGATACTCACCATTCCCATCAGCTATCCAGTACATGGCCATGTCACAGAGATTGAGGTGGTACATATCTTGGACACAAAATCATGAGCGTATTCTGGAGAGTGTCCAGAATTCAGGAAGAAAACAGGAATTTAGAAAGATAGCAGGAGTTGCCCATCCATATGGCAACCTGCAGTCCATTCATAAATTGCACAGGATGAATGCTTTGAAGCTTTCTCGTAGACAGGACACATCCATTGATGCATTCTCATTTCTACTGTCTACAATCACGGACACAGTATGATATATAGACACAGAAACACTCACGTTGTCAAAGGACTTACTAGAAACAGTCCACTCCAAAACAAACAAACCAGCTTTCCTAACTATTCTCAGAACATGAGACAAAACCACAAACTCACACTCACACCCAAAAAGGCACCTCTTTCCCCCAAGTAGGTCTGTGTCTATCTGGAGTGTCCTCTGACTTGTGGGCCATACTATGTTCCCCAAAAGTGGCGTGTCCTGTCTCCGATCTGGTCTCTTTAGCAAACTCTGTGAAGTTGTCAGGAGCCCGTGGTGAGAAACTACCTGCTTTCTCTGGAAAGGCCAGTCTTCATAGTTTCCAGGCATTTGGCTGTCCTCACATCAGTAGGTACCAAGAAAGAGTGACTCTGTCTTGTTAAATCCAAACAAGTGAGCCCACTGGGACATGGAGTGGGTTTGACTCTGTGTGCCTGGTTTCCTGGATCCCAAGATCACAGACTTTCATCACCAATAATGTAAGGTGAGGTCACTTCCTTCAAGAACTGAATGAAGTCACTGCCTTGGAAACCACTTTGTTTTAACAGTTTCTTCCAAGGTTCCCAAAAGATGGAGTCTGCCTCTACTTGCTGTGACTCTTTCATAAGTTAGGATGGTATATCAACCATAGGCACCGGGGAACAGCTCTCCACACAGCCATGGTTTGGTCCATCTTCTCTACATTAGGAAGAGAGAGGCTAATTCAGACACATCCCTTCAACCTGACCAGGTTGTTTGCCATGGAAGATGACTTTTGCTCTCTCAGATCCTTCATACCTGCCTACACCGACTCAAGGGATTATTTCTGCAGGGACTTTTGAGGTTCTCAGCTGGTGGATGATACCCTACCTTCCTGGATTTTAAGACCAACTCTGTCCCTGCTCTTCTGTAAAGTGAGATTGAGGGAACAGTGTATGGTTAGTGTTAATAGCATGTTCGATTTGGGTTAGGAGTCATTCTGCTGGATGAATTATGGTATTGGGAACCTGTGATATTTATAAGAATATAAATGTGAAATATATGTATGAGATCAGAGATCTAGGAAAGATTTGAAGCCCAGAAAGGCATTGGGCCCTTGATTGGTATACTTAGATTGAATTATGTTCTGCACCGAGGTCTCAGATAAATCGATATACAATGGCATAGGACCCTATACCTCGGATGATTGAAAGTAGAAGAGAACATCCACTCAAAAAGGGATAGTCTGTAGGATTAGGAAGATAGTCAGTAGGTTTAGGAAGAAGAGTGAGTCTCGGAGTTGGACCTAAAGTTCTTTAGCAATTGGTTTTCAGTTAGAGGGTGAATGTAAATATCAGCACATGTGAAGAGACAGTCACAATGATGAACTGGGAAAAATATGTAGGAAATTAGATATCAATAGGGGCATTAGGAAATCAGGAAAAGTATAAAGTGAGTGATAGGATTAGATATTTTCAACAGGCTTGAGGTTAAATATATAATCTTAGGAAGAAACAAATATGTAGTAACCAATAGGATTGACATTTGAGAGCAGTAGGCACCCTGGACATAGATGCTTTTAGTAATCTATGGTCACTTTCTATTTAGGCTTTGGTACAATCATATGTGTGACCTTTGCATTTTGTGTCCAGAATACTACTGTGGTAAAATGTATATGTAGATCAGGTGACATAAGTATTTCTTCCACCATAAAGGGGAGTAATATTCTGGAAACTTATAAATTAGTACTGGGGATACAAATAGGTGTACCTTGTGTTGATGATTATTGAGATGATGCAGGAATAGACCATATTGTGAATAAAGTATGTAACTGGATCCAACATTAAATAATGGATTGAGTTTGCATCTGAAAATATATTGGAAATATTATATTGATATATATACCATCATTCCAACGAGTTATATATGCAATGGTATTATTAGGGTTACGGTTTATCGTGAAGAGTGAGTTTTGCTTCAAAAATGATTATGGAATCGAAAATAATGTGTTTAGAAAGAAGTCTAGTGAAAAGACCAGTAAAGAAACATGGAGGAATACATGTGTTCTGAAGTAGTAAGTAATTGAAAGTGAACCAAATGCCAAAAAAATTTGTGAAGTTCTGGATGAAAAAATACATCCTATGATGTCCATAAACTGAAGAAATAGTAATGTACCAGTGTTGAGTAAAAATGAACTTCAAATTACACATCATGTCCCATAGCAATCTACTTGCATTGATGTTAAACTGGGTCAGTTACTGTAGAAATATTAGGATTTTTAAGCACCATCCACTGAACTAAGTTTTCAGTAGTAGGAAACCAAAATATATTTCAGGTGTATGAATATTACTGAGAATAATCTTTTGAAAATTTGAATTTAAATGAACATAAATGAATATGAATGAATTTAGGGAGTGTATAATAAGACACATATTTTTCATATTTTTTTTAAAATCCGTAGAATATACACACACACACACGCCCACACACACACACACATGCACACACACACACACATTAATATTTAGCAATATATATGCCAATCGATATTCATCATGAAATATAATTCATTCACAAATCCAAAAATATTCATTTTACTGAACATGGATTTATGTATAGTGTTTTTCACTAGGAAGCTCACCCATAGGTGGAATTTTCAGTTCCATCATTATTTAGGGAGAGTCATCTCTTCTCACAATTTTTATATTCCAAAGTCAGTGATCTTACAAGAATGTACGTGTGATACCAGGTAGGATATTGTATATGCATAAAAAAATTACATGTGCTGAATAGGATACAGAGAAAGGGAGACAGGAATTTACATATGTGATAACTTTAAAAAATCATGGAGAAATATTAAAATGAAAAGTTTACTAAATTTAAAACACATACTCTTGATAAAGAGGAAGACAAATACAAATATACACCATGCTTCCTATAAAAGGACTGTACTTCTATTCAGTTAGGTTTTTTTTTCTCCATGATA
Source organism: Callospermophilus lateralis (assembly GCF_048772815.1). Taxonomy (NCBI): domain Eukaryota; kingdom Metazoa; phylum Chordata; class Mammalia; order Rodentia; family Sciuridae; genus Callospermophilus; species Callospermophilus lateralis. The sequence goes on along the minus strand of NW_027513200.1, from coordinate 192,000 downwards.
TTAGGATTAGTAGTCAGAGTCTAGTAGGGTATGGGTTAGTGTCAGGGATTCAGTATTTCAAATGGAAAATAGGAAAATGAATCTAATGTGTATGCAAACATGTGATACACAAAAATCTTCCCTCTCTTATCCAGAACAATACCTTGACATAACCATCGCTAAAAGTAAGACACAATTAGAGGAGAGGAGTTAGAAAACCTGTGAATACATATGTGGAATGAAAAATGCTCAGGAGTTCACAACACTGGAGGTGGTAAAACAGTTTACAAAAGTATGGGAGATGGTAAACACTTCAGAAACATGGAGCTGTGCTGACCTAAAGACTTATTGAGAAACTTCCTCTGAGGTTAGGCACAAGAAATATATGCATGGCAATATTTAAATCAATGGTTCTGCAACTGATGTGATTCTGCAATCTGGGTCTGCATCTATGTGACCTGGAGGACATGGTTCTTTATTTTGTAATGAACATGAGGCAGCAGGTCTGAAAACTCCCTTTGTAGGTAAACTGTTGCTACTGGGAGCTAAGTGTCTTCCCGTGTGGTCTGTGAAGCCATTTGGTCATCCTCCACTTTTCAGGGTGTTTCTTACTGCTGCACTGGGAATTTGGTATTTGCTTCATGAAATACAATATGTTCAACTGGGACACAATGCTGGAGGGAGTTCTGTCATGTGTGGTTGGTCAGGGTCGGCAAGAGAATGTACGAACCAGGCTTCTATCCCACATAGCTTTCCCCTTGACTATAGCAACCTGATTCTGAACATTGCCCTGAAACCTCTACATATAACAAGATGCCTTTACATATAAAGGTCTGCTGCCTGCACCATGTCAGTCGCAAGATTTGGAAGCCAATGGAAGATCCAGGTGGTCCTACCAAAAATATTTATTTACACACCTATAGTCCACTGCTCTACGCCCACTACCCAGCAGGCTCCAACTTACTGGCATCTCTGTTCTACACCATTTTCACGAAACTCAGTCAATCAAGGCACTGTTTGTTATACTCATGATCAGCAACAGGATATCTTAAGGTTATCCAGTGCCACCTGGTCATGGGGATTTCAAAAATTTCATGGTATTAATCTAGTCATTTTTCAAGGATGAAGTTGGAGGCACTGTGGGTTTCATTTAATTCAGGAACCATTAAATGGTGAGGAAGCTCATTTCAATGAAAGCTCTGGAGAACACTCACAGGCAAGCCTTCCCAAAGAGTGGCCAAAAGGACACATGAATCCAGGCCCATTGAGGTATACAATGTGAGGTCCATGTGTGTTTGGGCTCTCAACTATGGCTACCAAGTCTTTAAGAATTAAATCATGTGATATCCTGGCTCAGAATCCCTGAGCTCTGTGGAAAGCCATCCTGGGCCTAGATCTCAGTTTCCAAAACCGATTCTCATGCGTGGTCTCCTAAAATCCCAACACTATTCATGGCAATACTTCTCTGAGGTCAGTTCCAGAACTCAGTCTCTAAGGAGAATCACACCAGAGTTCAAGCCCTGGTGGACCCAGTCATCTCTTCCAACTACCACACAAATTACCACAATTAAAACAAGAACCCTCCCATATGGCCCTCATCTTCTTTCATATAGACACTCATCATAATCTGGCTGGAGGTTTCCATGAGGGGTGCAGACCAAGACAGTGTCCCAAATAAGCTCCTTTGCCCCTCATTTGCCTAAAGTCAAGGTGGCCTGGACACCCATCCTGTGAACCAAAAGTGATCAAATAGGCCTGCCGTTAATAACTCTCCAATTTGAGGACTACTGTCTGTGGGGTTTAGATTCTTTTGTGAATTTTAGTAATGAGAAAACCCAAGCACAATGGGCTAGCCTCTGCAGGTTTTGTAGAACTCTTTTGACCCAAAGGATCCCATTCTCACTTGATGGAAGTCAGGAACCTTACAGAGGAAGTCGAGAGACTTCATCCCAATAATTGCTCTTTTGGCGAATTTTCTTTTGGATGCACACATGGTAACTTTCTTTAGATCCATCAGGTGCTGAGAATCTAAGCCACAGCCACACACAGGGCTAAGGGCCTGATTCAGACACATCCCTTTCCAAAGCAATTAAGGAAAGTGCCACAGGTATGCCCATTCATTTCCATTTGAAAACTGTTTTCTTCAGGCTTCACAAAGGGGTGGCCTGAGGCAAAGACCTTCCTGACATTCAGGGCAACAGAACAATAGGTAAGCAAAAGGCCAAAAGCAGGGTTTCTCCTCTGAGACTTTTCTGGTCACACTGATATCTGAGTTTTCTGAGATGCTCGCCATCCCCTACAGCTATCCAGTACATGGCCATGTCACAGAGCTTGGAGGTGGTACATATCTTGGACACAAAACCATGGGCCTATTCTTGAGATTGGCCGGAATTCAGGACGAAAATAGAAACTTAGGAAGGTAGCAGGTGTTGCTCATCGATAAGGCAAGCTACAGTCCATTCATAAACGGGGCAATATGAATGCTGAGAAGATTTCTACTAGACACGACACATCCATTGATGGATTCTCTTTTCTAATGTCTACAACCACGGAAACAGTGGAATACACAGACATAGAAACACTCGCCCTGTGAAAAGACTTACTAGAAACAGTCCACTTCAAATGAAACAAACCGACTGTCCTACCTATTCTCAGAAAATGAGACAAAACCACAAACCCACAACCACACCCACAAAGGCACCTCCTTCCCCTAAGTAGGTCTGTGACTATCCAGAGTGTCCTCTGACTTGTGGGCCATAATATGTTCCCCCAAAATGGCCTTTCCTGTCTCAGATCTTGTCTCCTTGGCCAACTCTGTGAACTTCTTAGGAGCCAACGGTGAGCTACTACCTGCTTTCTCATGAAAAGCCCTGCATCCGAGCTTTCCTGGCATTTGGCCTTCCTCACATCTGTAGGTACCAAAAAATACTGACCCTGTCCTTGGTAAATCCAAACAAGTGAGACCACTGGGACTGGGACTGGGACTGGCTCTGTGTGCCTGGCTTCCTGGATCCCACGTTCAGAGAGTTCCATCACCAAGAAAGTGAGGTGAGGTCACTTCCTTCCTGAACTGAATGAGGGCACTGTCTTGGCAGCCACTTTGTCCTAACTGTTGCTTCCAAGGGTCCCAAGAAATTGAGGCCGCCCCTACTTCCTGTGACATTTTCACAAGTTAGAATGGTATATCAACCAAAGGCACCCAGGAATAGATCTCCACACAGGCCTGGTTTGGTCCATGATCTCTACATTAAAAAAAAATCTGATTCAGACACAACCTTTTATCCTGACCGGGTTATTTGCCATGGAAGATGACTTTTGGTCTCTCAGGTCCTTTATTGCTTCCTACATCTTCCCCAGGGATCATTTCTGCATGGACCTTTGAGGTTCTCAGCAGGTGGAAGTTTTTCTACATTTCTGTATTGTAATATCAACTCCTTCCCTGCTCTTCTGTAAAGTTAGATTGAGGGAACAGTGTCCGGTTATGGTTAAAAACATGCTCGATTTGGGTTAGAAATCATTTTCCTGGATGAATGATCGTATTGGGAACTTGCTATGTGTAGAAGAATATATAGGTGAAATATATGTATGAAAAAAGATATTTAAGTCTGATTTGAAGCCCAGAAGGGCATTGGGCCCTTGATAGTGATACGTGGTGTTGAATTACATTCTGCAGAGTTGTCTCAGATAAATCGATATACAATGGCATAGCACCTTGTACGTTGCATGAATTAATGTAGAAGGAACATCAAGTCAAAAAGGCATAGTCGGTAGTGAAAGGTTAATAAAATTAATAAAATAGGTACTTGTCACTTCCTGTTTTTCTGTATGCTTAACAAAACACTGTTGAAATCTTGAGAAATGTTTGCTAATCTTGTTCTAGAATGTACTGTTCCCAACAGCCGAACTGCAGAATGTACTCCCTCACTCGGTGTCATGCAAACCGCCCACTCGCCCTTACCCATCACTGAACTTCCCTCTCTTCCCTCTCCAAGGAAAGTATATAAGCTCTGCTTAAGCTGTTCTCAGAGGTCTCTGCTCTATTTAATTTAGCTCTGAGCTCCAGCATGCTGGACCACAAATAAACCCTTTGCTGTTGCATGAGACAGTCTCTTGGCAGTATCTTCCTCTGACACTCGCCTGACCTTTACATATTGAGGTTCCACTGAGTTCCAGCAGTGGCGGATGAGAGACCCCAACGGGCTCCTCTCGGAGCAAGTAAGGCGCCTCTTTCTGGTTTCAGGTTTCTTGTTAGGGCTTGGCAAAATTGCTGGCGATGAAGAGCCTGGGCTCTCTCCGACGGTGGCTGAGAGACATGTCACAGAGACAAAGGGCACCTCTCTGGAGGACCCCGCAGAGAACTCGGGAAATCAAGGAACAATAGTCTTCTCGACTCAGTGATATTTTCTTTTAGATTCGTTATTGCCATACCATTGGGTTTTGCCGGCTACTCATTCCTGGTCTCAGTGTTGGACGTTCATTGCCTGTCTTTATGGTCTTGTCTTATCTGTGTCGTGTGTCCTTGCTTTTACTGTTTGTGGAACTTTCATTATGGAACAGAGCACGTCAATGCCTCTGTCCCTGACCATTGATCACTGGACCAAAGTCCGCTTAAGGGCTCAGAATCTTTCTTTTTTTAGTAAAACGCTGGACCTGGCAGAATCTCTGTGCCTCAGAATGGCCCATCTTTGGAGTCGTATGGCCCCTAGACGGATCTTTCTACTTCCCACTAATTTAAAAAGTCAGAGGTATTGTCTTTCAGCCAGCGCCACATAGCCATCCGGATCAACAGCCATATATCTTAACTTGGCAGGACCTCTGCAAATCTCCTCCTCCATGGGTGAAGCCTTTCCTTGCCCCTACCTCTGCTCCTACTCCTTCCCCCATGATCTCTCAAACCCTCTCAACCTCCTCCTCCTCCACCCTCTGTTCTCCCTGAGTCACAGATTTGACTCTACTGGACTCTTCTCCCCCTCCTTATCCCCTGCCCTCGTCCCCTAACACACAACACACTCTAAGTGATTCCGCTGCTGCTGACTAAGCCTCTCTACCATTGGAGGAAGCTAAGCCGGTAATAGGATCTGACAATGGACCGATGTTCATGACCCAGGTAAGTCAGGGGTTAGCCAGGAACCTGGGGATTAATTGGAAGTTAAATTGTGCTTATAGACCACAGAGTTCAAGACAAGTAGAAAGAATGAATAGAACCATTAAAGAGACCTTAACGAAATTAAGCTTAGAGACCAGCATAAGATTGGACTATGCTCCTGCCTTATGCAATGTTTCATGCAAGAAAAAATCCCTTTGTTTCTTTGAGTAACCTTACCACATGTGAAATTCTTTATGGTGGCCCTCTTCCAGTAGAGGACCTAAGCCCAACTGTAAGACCTAAAGATCCTTTCCACACCCCCTTGCTTGACAGACTTAAAGATCTTGAAAGAACTCAGTAATACCTGTGAAAACAGCTGGCCACTGCCTACCCAACTGGGAACCAGGGGATTCCACATCCATATCAAGTAAGAGATTTCATCTATGTAAGATGATATCAGGTGTCATCCCTGGTACCCCGCTGAAAAGGACCATACCAGGTGCTATTATAACACCTACTGTGGTAAACGTAAACAGAAACACTTCCTGGATCCATACCTCTCATCTCAAGCCTTCTGCCTATACAGAATCTTTCTGGAAACTGAAAAAGACTGGTAACAGTTTCAAATTGTGTATTGGCAATGTGAATAAGGTTATATACTCTCCCCTTGGCTACAAGTAGTCCTAACCCTCATCAGCCCATTAAGCAGTGATGGCTGATCACAAATCCTACTGGAAAAGAAGTATGGTCTATCTCGCATACAGCCCCCTTAGGGACCTGGTGGCCATCTCTCCACCCAGACATTTGTTAGCTGGCTATAGGTATTTCCTATTGTGATATCCCTGATGAAGAGGATCCCACTAAAATACCATTAAATCCCTTCTGTACCATAGATAATGGAAACAAACATTATGGATGTAGGGACACGCGAGCCAGATGCTTGTTGGCTAGTCTAGATTACTAAGTTTGCCTGGCAGACTATCAAAGCCACAAAGAGTAATGGCTGTGTGGGGGAAAAGCCGACTTTTTCTGTATGTCATGGAAATGTGTGCATACAGGGGCTGCCTGATGAAACCCCAATTCTTCATCAAATTCAGTACACAGCATTGGCCACATTACCAATTAGACAACCAAAAACTATGGCACCCAGATGGGTCTCTAGATCCTCAAATTTTGCGTGACCTTTTTAACTTCTGCAAGTGCTCAAAAGAGTGAAAGGAAATTCCCCTATGTGGAAGCCTTTTCCCTCCCTCACTCACATCCTGAACTATGCTTCTCCAATAGATCATTATCCTCAGCCTTCTGCTCCAGACCCTCTGATGTCACTCCCATCTCAGCAACTTGATTTTTCCCCTCCAATAACTAGATCAGAAACCCAAAGCTCCACCAGTTCTCAGACCATCGGCCCCTTGCTGAGGTAGCAGGTACATAGGTACCGCTCCACCGACTCATTCCTCTCATCTCCTGTCAGTGCCCTCACCGGGTCCCACCAGGTCCTCTTACCAGCTAACCCAATGCTCAAACGAGCTGAGGAGAGCCCTGAGACCCTTATCCAAGATGTAATATAATTGGCCTTTAAAGTTGCTTTGTCATCACTGAAAACAGGTTACTAAAATTTAAAGTCCCTCACAGGATTTTGGGATCCTCACTCCCGTCTTTCACTCTGCTCTACCTGATCTACTGCTCAAGTTTGCTGCTAGGAAATTCCCAATACCCTTTCGCATTATTCTTTTACATCTCTCTTTTCCCTCATTCGCAGATCCTCGGAGGTGCTCTCAGCCCCACCTTCCCCGTCTTTCCCCCTCTGTACCAGGCCCACAGAAAAGTCTTAAATGACCTTCTTCAGAAGTCTTCACCATGGCTGAGTTTTGAACTTTCAGCAAAACAGTCCCAATAAAGACTTTAATGTAGATAAACTTTCTCTTTCGTATTGCCCTGTTCTACTTGGCCACTGGCTAAAAATCTCAGTACTTCTAAGCTAGACAACCCCTAACTAGTTTTTCACAAAATATGTGAACAAGTCCTCTGGCCTTCAGCTGGGGCTTCACAGAGATGGCTACATTTCTAAGATAAAGAAATTACCAACCGGGCTCCATGGTAACAGCTGGCAGGGGGAAAATAAGAAATGGAAGAAAAAGCTCTCCTCCTCCCAGGTGTCCTTGAAAAGTTAACTTGCCCAGAACAGAAGGAAAAACAGAAACAAATACTGCTTTTTTAAACTTCTGAAGACTGTGAACTTCTGAGCCCCATCCCTTATATGTTGGGTACAAAATTCTGAAACTACCTAAACTTGAGTTTCAGGGGATTAATTGATTACAATAGAAGCAATGCCCTCTGAATCCGGTTTCAACCAAATAGGACTGTTTCCCTCTCTTGAGTGCTATCTTAGGTGCCTTGCTTTGTCAGTGCCTACAACGGCATAATTCTATATACTTAAACATCGTTTATGTTTTCATGAAATGATCAAGATATGTGATAAATTGTGTAATGGTGCAGATGTTTCCCAGAGTGCTCTATCATGATGCAGGTTCATTTGAAGATCAAATAGGGGGGGCATACAACCGGTTCCACTGGGAACATATATCCCTCACTTTAGCCATCCTATTAGGAATAGGAGTTGCTGCACGGGTGGGCAGAGGAACCAGTGGCATTGTCCATGGGACACAAAAGATGACCCAATTAGAAGCAGCAATAGAGCAAAAGTAAGATATTAGAAACCTCCTTCAGGGCTTTGCATGAAACTTTAACCTCTCTCTCTGAAGTTGTTTTACAGAACAGTTGAGGGTTGGACCTCCTCTTCATTAGAGAAGGGGGCCTTTGTGCTGCATTGAGGGAAGAATGTTGTTTTTATGCTGACTATACTGGAGTCGTAATAAAATCTATGAGTAAATTTAAAAGACACCTTGAAGAGCATCAACAAGTGAGAGAGGGCCCAAAAGGGTGGCTTGAGTCTTGGTTCACACAGTCCCCCCGGTTAACTACGTTTTTATCAACCCTGGCCGGTCCAATAATAATCCTCATATTATTGCTAACTATAAAACCCTGTTTGCTCAACCGTGTAATGTCTTTTCTCCAGGCTCAAATTGGAGGAGTTAAACTTATGGTAATACCCCACTAGCAGACATTGAATGTGACACCCTCCAATGATCATTTTTATGATTAAAATTAGCCAGAAGAAGAAGTGGGGAATGAAATATTAATAAAATAGGTACTTGTCACATCTTGTTTTTCTGTATGCTTAACAGAACACTGTTGAAATCTTGAGAAATGTTTGCAAAACTTGTTCCCAGAATGTTCTATCCCCAGCTGCCAAATTGCAGAATGTACTCCCTCTCCCAGTTGCATGCAAACCGCCCACTCGCCCTGACACATCAATACAATTCCCTCCCTTCTCTCTCCAGGGAAAGTATATAAGCTCTACTTCAGCTATTCTCAGGGCTATCTGCACTATTCAGGTGAGCTCTGAACCCCAGCATTCTGGACACCCAATAAACCCTTTGATGTTGCATGAGATAGCCTGTTGGTAGTCTCCTCCTCTGAAGCTCGCACCACGTTTACTTGGATGATTGAATGTAGAAGAGAACATCCAGTCAAAAAGGGATAGTCTGTAGCATTAGGAAGATAGTCAGTAAGTTTAGGAAGAAGGGTGAGTATAAGATTAGGAACAAAAGTTTCTTAGCAATAGGATTTCGATTAGAGAGTGAATGTAAATGTCAGCACAAGTGAAGAGTCAGTCACAATGATGAAGTGGGGAAAATATGTAGGAAAGCATATAACAATAGAGACATTACAAAATCAGGCAGAGTATAAAGTGTGTGATAGGATTAGACATTTTGAACAGGGTTGAGTTTAAATATATAATCTTAGGAAGAAACAAATATGTAGTCACAAATAGGATTGACATTTGAGAGCATTGGGCAAATTTCAGGTGGATGAATATTTTGAGAATAATCTTGTGAATAGTTGATTATAAATCCACATACATGAACATGAATGATTTTAGGGAGTGAATATAAGACACATATATTTCATATTTTGAAAAACCTGGAGAGTGTATATATATATATATATATATATATATATATATATATATATATACATATATATATATATACATATATATACATATACATAAAACACACACACAGACAAAAAAGTAGCAATATATATGTCAATCAAAATTCATTATAAAATATATACCATCCACAGATCTAAAAATATTCATTTTACTGAACATGGATTTATGTATAATGCTGTTCAACTAGCAAGCTCACCCATAGGTTGAATATTCAGTTCCAACAGGGTTTAGTAGGAGTGATCTCTTCTAACAATTTGTATCTGGAAAGTCAGCCACCTCACAAGAATGTACGTATGGTACCAGATAGGAATCTATATGTGCATATAAGAATACAGAGAAAGGGAGACAGGAATTCACATATTTGTTAACCTTAAAAATACTAGGACAACAATTTCAACAAACAATTGACTATATTTATAACTCCAACTCTGTATCATGCAAAAGGCAAGTCCATCTATACACCATGCCTACTCTGAACTGCTTGTATTTCTATTCTTTATGGGTTATTTTTCTCCATCATATTAGGATTAGTAGTCAGAGTCTGGTAGGGTATGGGTTAGAGTCAGGTATTCAGTATTTTGAATTGAAAATAGGACACTGAATCCAATGTGTATGCAAATATATGCTACGGAAAAATCTTCCCACTCTCCTCCAGAACAATGCCTTGACATTACCTTCGCCCCAAGTAAGATACAATTAGAGGAGAAGAGTTAGAAAATCTGTGAATACATATCTAGAATGGAAAATGCTCCAGATTTCACATCTTTGGAGGTGGTAGAGGAGTTTCCAAAAGTAAGAGACAGGGTAAACACTCCACAAACATGGAGCTCTGCTGGCCAAAAGACTTTTTGAGAATCTGCCTCTGAGGTTGGGCACTTGAAATATATGTTGTTGTCAGGAGCTTTAGCTTTATTTGTAGTGAAACCATCAAAGCTGGATCTGCATCTATGTGACCTGGAGGAAATGGTTACTTATTTTAAAATAAAAATGAGGCAGCAGTGATGAATTCTCTTTTTGTAGGTAAACTTTGGCCACTGAGGGCTAAGGGTCTTCCCGTGTGGACTGTGAAACCAATGGTCATCCTCAAATTTTCGTGGTGTTTCTTGCTGCTGCACTGGGAGTTTGGTATTTGCTTCATGAAATACAACGAGTTCAAATGGGATACAGTGCTGAAGGGAGTTCTGTCAGGTATGGTTGGCAGGGTCTCCAGGAGAATGCACCAACCAGGGTTCTATCTCAAGTAGCTTGCCCCCTTGACAATAGCAACATGATACTGAACATTGCCCTGAAACCTCTCCATATAAAAATATGCCTTTACATATATGGGTGTGATGGTTGCACCATGTCAGTCACAGCCATTTGGAAGCCAATGGAAGATCCACATGGCCCCACCACAGATGTTTTATCACACATTTGCATAACACAGCTCTAGGCCCACTACTTACCAGGCCCCAACTTACTGGCATCTCTGTTCTACACCATTTTCATGAAACCCAGTCAATCAAGGCCCTGTCTGTTATACTCATGATCATCAACAGGACATCAAAGGTCCTCCAGTGCCAGCTGGTCATCGGAATTTCTAAAATTTCATGGTAATTATCTAGCATTTTTTCACAGATGCATTTGGAGGCAATGTTGGTTTCAATTCATTCAGGAACCATTAAATGGTGAGGAAGCTAATTTCAGGGAAATCTCTGGAGCACTCTCACAGGCAAGTCTACCCAAAGAGTGGCCAAAAAGTCACATGAAGCCAGGCCCATGGAGGTCTACAAAGCAAGGTCCAAGTGTGTTTTGAATCTCAATTATGCCTGCCAAGTCTTTCAGAATAAAATCATGTAATATCCTGGATGTGATTCCCAGTGTTCTGTGGAAAGCCACTCTGGGCCTTGATCCCAGGTTCCAATGGCAACTCTCATTCATGGCCTCCTAAAATCCCAACACAATTCATGTCAATACTTCTCTGAGGTCAGTTCCAGAACTCAGTCTCTAAGGGGAATCACAGCAGAATTCAAGCCCAGGCTTACCCAGTCATCTCTTCCAACTGCCACACAAATGACCACGATTATAACCAAAACACTCCTACATGGCCCTCATCTTCTACCATAAAGATACTCATCATAACATCTGGATGGAGGTTTTCATGAGAGGCACATCCCAAGACAGTGTCCAAAATAAGCTCCCTTGCCCCTCATTTGCCGAATGTCAGGGTGGCTTGGACACCCTTCCTGTGAACCAGGAGTGATCAAATAGGCCTGCCCTTAATACTGCTTCGCTTCTCCAATTTGAGGCTCTCTGACTGTTGGGTCTAGATTCTTTTTGTGAATTGGAGTCATGAGAAAAGCCAAGCCCCTCTGCAGAGATTTGAAGAACTCATTTCACCCAAAGAATCCCTATTCTGACATGATGGATTTCAGAAACCTAACAAAGGAAGGCAATATAATTCATGCACATTGATTGAACGTTTTTCCATTTTGGTTTAGATGCACATATGGGATCTTTCTTTACTTCCATCAGGTGCTGAGAATCTAAGTCACAGCCTAAAACAGGGCAAAGGGCCTGAATCAGACACATCCTTTTCCAATGAAATTAAGCAAAGAGCCAGAGGTGATGCACATTCATTTCCATTTGAAAACTGTTTTCTTCAGGCTTAACAAAGGGGTTGCATGAGACAAAGACCTTCCTGATATTCAGGGCAACAGAACAATAGGTAAGCAAAAGGCCCAAAGCAGGGTATCTCCACTGAGACTTTCCTGGTCACACTGATATCTGAGTTTTCTGAGATGCTGGCCATTCCATTCAGGTATCCAGTACATGGCCATGTCAAAGACCTTGGATTTGGTACATATCTTGGACACATAACCATGAGCCTATTCTAGAGAGTGGCCAGAATTCAGGAAGAAAACAGGGACTTAGGAAGGTATTAGGTGTTGCCCGTGCATAAGGCAAGCCACACTCCATTCATAAATTGGGCAGGATGAATGCTGGGAAGCTTTATACTAGACATGACACATCCATTGCTGCATTCTCTTTTCTCATGTCTACTACCACAGGCACAGTGGGATACACAGACATGGAAACACTCACCTCTTCAAACGACTTACCGGAAACAGTTCACTCCAAAACAAACAAACCGCCATTCCTACCTATTTTCAGAACATGAGACAAACCACAAACCCACACCCACTCCCAAAAAGGCACCTCCTTCCCCATAGGTGTATGACTAACCAGAGTGTCCTCTGACTGGTGGACATACTCTGTTCTTCCGAAATGGCCTGTCCTCTCTCAGATCTGTTTTCCTTGGCCAACTCTGTAAAGTTGTAAGAAAAAAGTGGAGAGCCACTACCTGCTTTCTCAGGAAAGCTCCCTATTCAGAGCTCTCCAGGCATTTGGTAATCCTCACTTCAGTAGGTACCAAGAATGACTGACTCTATCTTTGGTAAATCCAAACAAGTGAGCCCACTGGGACTGGGACTGGGACTGCCTCTGGGTGCCTGGCTCCTTGGATACAAAGTTCAGAGAGTTCCATCACCAAGGAAATGAGGTATGTCACATTCTTTAGAACTGAATGAGGTCACTGCCTTGGCAAAGGTATATCTTATGATGTGCAAAAACTGAAGAAATAATAATGTACCAGTGTCGAATACAAATGAATGACATATTACATATCATGTCCCATAGGAGTCTACTTGCATTGATGTTAGACTGGGTCAGTTACTGTAGAATAATTAGGATTTGTATGCACCATTCACTGAAGTTAGTTTTCAGTACTAGGAAACAAATATGTATTTCAGGTGGATGAATATTTCTGATTATAATCTTGTGAAAAGTGGATTATAAATCCACATACATGAACATGAATGAATTTAGAGAGTGTATATTAGACACATATATTTCATATTTTGAAAAATTTGGAGAGTATATCTATATCTATATCTATATCTATATCTATATCTATATCTATATCTATATATACACACACACACACACACACAAACACACACACACAACACTCACAGACATTAAAAAGTACCAATATAAATGCCAATCGAATTCATCAGTAAATATATATCATCCACAAATGCAAAAATATTTATTTTACTGAACATGAGTTAATGTATAATGTTGTTCTACTAGGACGCTCTCCTATAGGTTGAATTTTTATTTCCAACAGCATTTAGGAGGAGTGAACTCTTCTTACAATTTGTATCTGCCAAGACAGCCACCTCACAAAAATGTACGTGTGATACCTGGTAGGATTCTATATATGCATATAAATATACATGTGTGAATAGGCTACAGAAAAGGGAAACAAGAATTCACATATTTGTTAAGTTTAAAAACACATGGAGAATATTTCAATTAAAATTTGACTAGATTTATAACTCCTCCCTTATATAATGCAAATGTCAAGTCCAACAATACAACATGTCTCCTCTGAAGTGCTTGTATTTCTATTGTGTTGGGTTAATTTTCTCCATTATATTAGGATGAATAGTCTGAGTCTACTAGGTATGGGTTAGTGTCAGGGATTCAGTATTTCGAATGGAAAATTGGAAAATGAATCCAATGTGTATGTAAATATATGCTGCACAAATATCCTCCTGCTCTCATCCAGAACAATGCCTTGTCATTACCTTCACCCCAAGTAAGACACAATTAGAGGAGAAGAGTTACAAAATCAGTGAATACATATCTGGAATGGAAAATGCTCAGGAGTTCACAACCTTGGAGGTGGTAGAGCAGTTTCCAAAACTAAGGGACAGGGTAAACACTCCACAAACATGGAGCTCTGCTGGCCTAAAAATTTTTTGAGATACTGCCACTGAGTTTTGCACTTGAAATATATGTTGTTTTCAGGAGATTTGGCTTCCTTTGTAGTGAGACCATCAAAGCTGGGTCTGAATCTATGTGACCTGGAGGACATGGTTTCTTATTTCCAATGAACTAGATGAAGCAGTGCTGAATCCTCTCTTTGTAGGTAAACTGAGGCCACTGGGGACTAAGTGTCTCCCCGTGTGGACTGTGAAGCCATTTGGTCCTCTTCCACTTTTTGTGGTGTTTTTGCTGCTGCACTGTGAGTTTGGTATTTGTTTCACGAAATACTAGGAGCTAAACTGAGACACAGTGCTGGAGGGAGTTCTGTCACGTGTGGTGGGTCAGGGTCTGCAAGAGAATGCACCAACTAGGCTCCTATCTCTCACAGCTTGCCCCATTGCCCCCTTGTCCATATCAACCTGATTCTTAATTTTCCTCTGAAAACTCTCCATGTAACAAGATGCCTTTACATACAAGGGTCTGCTGGCTGCACCATGTCAGTTACAAGCCATTTGGAATCCAATGGTAGATCCACATGGCCCTATCACGGATGTTTTATCAAACACCTCCCCACCACTGCTATAGACCCACTACTCAGCAGGCTCCAACTTACTGGCATCTCTTCTCTACACCATTTTCATGAAACTCAGTAAGTCAAGGCACTGTCTGGTATAATCATGATCAGCAACAGGACATGCAGTGTTTCTCCAGTGCCACCTGGTCATAGGAATTTCAAAAATTTCATGGTATTTATCTAGCCATTTTTCAAGCATGAAGTTGGAGGCACTGTGGATTTCAGTTCATTCAGCAAACATTAAATGGTGAGGAAGCTCATTTCAATGAAATCTCTGGAGAACTCTCACAAGCACGGCTTCCCAAAGAGTGGACAAACGGTCACATTAGGCCAGGCCCATTGAGGTCTACAATGTGAGGTCCATGTGTGTTTTGACTCTCAACTATGGCTGCCATTTCTTTAAGAATAAAATCATGTGATATCCTTGCTGAGATTCCCAGGCCTCTGTGGAAATCCACCCGGGGCCTAGGTCTCAGTTTCCAAGAGCGACTTTCATGCGTGGCCTCTTAAAATCCCAACAAAATTCATGGCAATGCTTCTCTGAGTTCACTTCCAAAATCCAGACTCTAAGGGGAATCACACCAGAGTTCACCCCACGTGTACCCAGTCATTTTTTCCAATGCCACACAAATGACCAAAATCAAAACCAAAACAATCCCACATGGCCCTCATCTTATTCCATATAGTCAATCATCTTAACCTCTGGCTGGAGGTTTCCATGAGGGGCACAGCCCAAGACAGTGTCCAAAATCAGCTCCTTTGCCCCTCATTTGCCTAAAGTCAGGGTAGCCTGGACACCGTTTCTGTGAACCAGGAGTGAACAAATAAGCCTGCCTTTAATACTTCTTTGTTTCTCCAATTTGAGGCCTACTGATTTTAGGTATCAATTCTTTAGGTGATTTAGAGTCATGTGAAAACACAAGCACCTCTGCAGGGCTTTGAAGAACTCATTTGACCCAAAGAATCCCTATTGTCATTTGATGGAGTGCAGGAACCTAACAGAGGAAGGCAAGAGATTTCATCCACAATGAATGATATTTTTTGCCATTTTGGTTTTGGAAGCTCACATGGGATCATTCTTATGATCTATCAGGTGCTGAGAATCTAAGTTACAGCCACACACAGGTCCAAAAGCTGATAAAGACACATCTCTTTCCAAAGCAATTAAGCAAAGAGCCACAGGTGAGGCCCATTCATTTCCATTTGAAAACTGTTTTCTTCAGGCTTCACAAAGGGGTGGCATGAGGCAAAGACCTTCCTGACATTCAGTGCAACACAACAATAAGTAAGCAAAAGGCCCAAAGCAGGGTTTCTGCACTGAGATTTTTCTGGTCACACTGATATCTGAGTTTTCTGAGATGCTCGCCATTCTCTTCAGCTATCCAGTACATGGCCATGTCACAGAGCTTGGCAGTGGTACATATTTTGGACAAAAATCCATGAGCCTATTCTGGAGAGTGGCCAGAATTCAGGAAGAAAACAACAACTTAGAAAGATAGCAGGTGTTGCACATCGATAAGACAAGCTGCAGTCCATTCATATATTGGGCAGGATGAATTATGGGAAGATTTATACTAGACAGGACACATCCATTAATGCATTCTCTTTTGTAATGTCTACAACAACAGACACAGTGGGATACACAGAAACAGAAACACTCGCCGTTTCAAATGACTTACTAGAAACTGTCCACTCCAAACCAAACAAACCGCCTATCCTATCTATTCTCAGAACATGAGACAAAACAACAAACCCACACCCACTCCCACAAAGGCACCTCCTTGCCCCAAGTAGGTCTGTGACTATCCGGAGTGTCCTCTGACTGGTGGGCCATACTATGTTCCCCCGAAATGGCCTGTCTTCTCTCAGACATTCTTTCCTTGACCAACTCTGTGAAGATGTCAGGAAAAAGTGGTTAGCCACTACCTGTTTTCTCAGGAAAGGTCCATCTTCAGAGCTCTCCTGGCATTTGGCCATCCTCACATCATTAGGTACCAAGAAAACTGACTCTGTCCTTGGTAAATCCAAACAAGTGAGCCCACTGGGACTGGGACTGGGACTGCCTCTGGGTGCCTGGTTTCTTGGATACCAAGTTCAGAGAGTTCCATCACCAAGGAAATGAGGTATGTCACATTCTTTGGAACTGAATGAGGTCACTGCCTTGGCAACCACTTTGTCCTAACAGTTGCTTCCAAGGGTAACATAAGATGGAGGTTGCCCCTACTTCCTGTGACACTTTCATAAGGTAGAATGTATATCAACCATTGGCACCCGGGAACAGCTCTCCACTCAGGCCTGGTTAGGTCCATCTTCTCTACGATAAGAACAGAGAGATTCAGATTCAGACACATCCCTTCATCCTGACCAGGTTGTTTGCCATGGAAGATGACTTTTTCTCTCTCAGGTGCTTCATACCTGCCTACAACTTCTCCAGGTACCATTTGTGCATGGACATTTGAGGTTCTCATCAGGTGGAATGTCCCCAACTTTCCTGTATTGTAAGAACCACTCTACAGCTCTTTTGCCCATTTTGGTTTGGGATGCACACATGGGATTTTTCTTTAGACCCATCATGTGCTGTGAATCTAAGCCACAGCCTCACATAGGGCTGAGAGGCTGATTCAGAAACATCCATTTCCAAAGCAATTAAGCAAAGAGGCACAGGTAATGACCATTCTTTTCCATTTGAAAACTATTTTCTGCAGGCTTCACAAATTGTGGCCTGAGGCAAAGACCTTCCTGACATTCAGGGCAACAGAATAGGTAAGCAAAAGGCCCAAAGCACGGTTTCTCCACTGAGACTTTCTTGGGCATACTGATATCTGAGTTTTCTGAGATACTCGCCATTCCCATCAGCTATCCAGTACATGGCCATGTCACAGAGATGGAGGTGGTACATATCTTGGACACAAAATCATGAGCGTATTCTGGAGAGTGTCCAGAATTCAGGAAGAAAACAGGAATTTAGAAAGATGGCAGGAGTTGCCCATCCATACGGCAACCTGCAGTCCATTCATTAATTGCACAGGATGAATGCTTTGAAGCTTTCTTGTAGACAGGACACATCCATTGATGCATTCTCTTTTCTAGTGTCTACAATCACGGACACAGTATGATATATAGACACAGAAACACTCACCTCGTCAAAGGACTTACTAGACACAGTCCACTCCAAAACAAACAAACCAGCTTTCCTAACTATTCTCAGAACATGAGACAAAACCACAAACTCACACTCACACCCAAAAAGTCACCTCCTTTCCCCAAGTAGGTCTGTGACTATCCGGAGTGTCCTCTGACTTGTGGGCCATACTATGTTCCCCCAAAATGGCGTGTCCTGTCTCCAATCTGTTCTCTTTGGCCAACTCTGTGAAGTTGTCAGGAGCCCATGGTGAGAAACTACCTGCTTTCTCTGGAAAGGCCAGTCTTCATAGTTTCCAGGCATTTGGCTGTCCTCACATCAGTAGGTACAAAGAAAGAGTAACTCTGTCTTGTTAAATCCAAACAAGTTAGCCCACTGGGACATGGAGTGGGTTTGACTCTGTGTGCCTGGTTTCCTGGATCCCAAGATCACAGACTTTCATTACCAAAACTGTAAGGTGATGTCACTTTCTTCAAGATCTGAATGAAGTCACTGCCTTGGAAACCACTTTGTTTTAACAGTTGCTTACATGGTTCCCAAAAGATGGAGGCTGCCTCTACTTGCTGTGACTCATTCATATGTTAGAATGGTATATCAACCATAGGCACCGGGAACAGCTCTCCACACAGGCATGGTTTGGTCCATCTTCTCTACATTAGGAAGAGAGAGGCTAATTCAGACACATCCCATCAACCTGACCAGGTTGTTTGCCATGGAAGATGACTTTTGCTCTCTCATGTCCTTCATAGATGCCTACATCTTCTCCAAGGATCATTTCAGCATGGACCTTTTAGGTTTTCAGCAGCTGGAAGATCGCCTATATTCCTGTATTGTAAGACCAACTCTGTCCCTGCTCTTCTGTAAAATTAGATTGAGGGAAAAGTGTATGGTTAGGGTTAATAACATGTTCAATTTGGGTTAGGAATCATTCTCTGGAATGAATATTTGTATTAGGAACCTGCGATATTTATAAGAATATATAGGTGTAATATAAGTATGAAAACAGAAATCTAGGTAAGTTTTGAAGCCCAGAAGGGCATTGGGCCCTTGATTGGGATACTTAGCATTGATTTATGTCCTGCACAGTTGTCTCAGTTAAATCAATATACTATGGCATAGGACCTTCTAATTTGGATGATTGAATGTGGAAGAGAACATCCAGTCAAAAAGGGATATTCGGTAGGATTAGGAAAATAGTCGGTGGGATTAGATAAAAGAGTGAGTATAGGATTTGGACCAAAAGTTCTTTAGCAATAGGGTTTCAGGTAGAGAGTGAATGTAAATGTCAGCACATGTGAAGAGTCAGTCACAATGATGAACTGGGTAAAATATGTAGGAAAGCAATATTTTGAAGACGTATAAATTAATTGGGGGTACAAATAGGTGTACCTTGTGCCTATGAATATAGAGATAATGCATGAATAGACCATACTGTGAATAAATAATATAACTGGTTCGAACTTTAAATAATGGATTGAATTGATTTCTGAAAATATAGAGGAAACCTAATATTGATATACAATCATCCATTCCAAACAGTTATGCATCTAATGGTGATATTAGATTTATGGTTTATCATGAAAAGTGTGTGAGTTTTGCTTCAAAACTGATTATGAAATTAAAAAAAAATGTGTTTGCAGAGAAGTCTCATGAAAAGACCAGTCAAGAAACCGGGAGGAATACATGTGTTCTGAAGCAGGAAATGATTAAAAGTGAAAAAATACCTATAAAGTTGTGAACTTGTGGATGAAATATATATCCTATGATGTGCAAAAACTGCAGAAATATTAATGTAGCAGTGTGGAATATAAATGAACGTCAAAATACACATCATGTCCCATAGGAATCTACTTGCATTGATGTTAAACTGGGTCAGATACTGTAGAATTATTAGGATTTGTATGCACCATTCACAGAAGTGAGTTGTCAGTACAAGGAAACAAATATGTATTTCAGGTGGATGAATATTTCCAATAATAATCTTGAGAAAAGTTGATTATATTTCCTCATGCATGAACATGAATGAATGTATGAATGTAGAGAGTGTATATAAGACACATATATTTCATGTTTTGATAAATCAGGAGAGTATATATATATATATATATATATATATATATATATATATATACCAAAAAAACACACAGAGAAACATAAAAAAGTAGCAATATATGCCAAATGAAATTTATAATGAAATATATAACATCTACTGATGCAAAAATATATACTTTACTGAACATGAAATTATGTATAATGTTGTTGTACTAGGAAGCTCACCCATAGGTTGAATTTTTAGTTCAAACAGCGTTTAAGAGGGGTAGTCTCTTCACACAATTTATATCTGCCGAGTCAGCAACCTCACAAAAATGTACGTGTGATACCAGGTAGGATTCTATATGTACATATAAAAATACATGTGCTGTATAGGCTACAGAGAAAGGGAGGCAGGGATTCACATATTTGTTAATTTTAAAAACACATGAAAAACTATTCCAAATAAAAATTCACTAGATTTATAACACCTAACATTTATTATGCAAAAGAAAAGTTCAAAAATACACCATGCCTCCTCTGACCTGCTTGTATTTCTGTTCTATTTGGGTTATTTTTCTCCATCATATTAGGATTAGTAGTCAGAGTCTAGTAGGGTATGTGTTAGTGTCAGAGATTCAGTATTTTGAATGGAAAATAGGAAAAAGCATCCAATGTCTATCAAATATGTGCTACACAAAATATTTTCCCTCTCTCATCCAGAACAATGCCTTGACATTACCTTCACCCCAAGTAAGACACAATTAGTGGAGAAGAGTTATAAAATCTGTGAATATATAACTGGAATGGAAAATGCTCAGGAGTTCACAACCTTGGATGTGGTAGAGAAGTTTCCATAAGTAAGTGACAGGTTAAAAACTCCACAAACATGGAGCTCTGCTGGCCTAAAGGACTTCTTGATAAACTGCCTCTGAGGTTGGGCACTTGAAATATATGTTGTTTTCAGGAGCTTTAGCTTCCTTTGTCGTGAGACCATCAAAGCTGGGTCTGATTCTATGTGACCTGGAGGACATGGTTTCTTATTTTCTAATGAACATGAGGCAGCAGTGGTGAATTCTCTCTTTTAAGTAAAATGTGACCAGTGCGTGCTAAGTCTCTCCCCATCTGGGCTGTGAAGCCATTTGGTCATCCTCCACTTTTTCATGGTTTTTCTTTCTCCTGCATTGGTAGTTTGGTATTTGCTTCACGAAATACAAGGAGTTCAAAAGGGACACAGTGCTGGATGGAGTTCTGCCACATGTGGTGGGTCAGGGTCTGCAGGAGAATGCACCAACCAGGCTTCTATCCCACATAGCTTTCTCCCTTGTCTATTGCAACCTGATTCTTAACATTGCCATGAAACCTCTCCATATAACAAGACGCCCTTACATATTAGTGTCTGCTGGCCTCACCATGTCTGTCACAAGCCATTTGGAAGCCAATGGCAAATCCATATGGCCACATCAGAGATGTATTATGACACACATACACACCACTGCTCTAGGCACACTACTCAGCAGGCACCAACTTACTGGCATGTCTGTTCTAGATCATTTTCATGAAACACAGTCAATCAAGGCACTGTCTAGTATACTCATGATAAACAACAGGACATCCAAAGGTTCTCCAGAGACATGTTGTATAGTTGGACTTGACATTTCCATTATATAAGGTAGGAGTTATAAATCTAGTCAAATTTTAATTGAAATATTCTCATGTGTTTTTAAACTTAACAAATATGTGAATTCTTGTTTCCCTTTTCTGTAGCCGATTCACACATGTATATTTATATGCATATATAGAATCCTACCAGGTATCACACGTACGTTTTTGTGAGATGGCTGTCTTGGCAGATACAAATTGTGAGAAGAGTTCACTCCTCCTAAATGCTGTTGGAAATGAAAATTCAACCTATAGGAGAGAGTCCTAGTAGAACAACATTATACATTAACTCATGTTCAGTAAAATAAATATTTTTGCATTTGTGGATGATACATATTTACTGATGAATTTCGATTGGCATTTATATTGGTACTTTTTAATGTCTGTTAGTGTTGTGTGTGTGTGTGTGTGTGTGTGTGTGTGTGTGTATATATATATAGATATAGATATAGATATAGATATAGATATACTCTGCAAATTTTTTAAAATATGAAATATATGTGTCTAATATACACACTCTAAATTCATTCATGTTCATGTATGTGGATTTATAATCAACTTTTCACAAGATGATAATCAGAAATATTCATCCACCTGAAATACATATTTGTTTCCTAGTACTGAAAACTAACTTCAGTGAATGGTGCATACAAATCCTAATTATTCTACAGTAACTGACCCAGTCTAACATCAATGCAAGTAGACTCCTATGGGACATGATATGTAATGTGTCATTCATTTGTATTCGACACTGGTACATTATTGTTTCTTCAGTTTTTGCACATCACAGGATATACATTTCATCCACAAGTTCACAAATTAATAAGCATTTGTGTCAACTTTAATCATCTTGCTTCAGAACACATGTATTGTCAGGGTTTCTTGACTGGTCTTTTCATGAGACTTCTTTCCAAACACATTATTTTGAATTTCCATAATCATTTTGAAGCAAAACTCACACACTCTTCATAATAAACCAAAACACTAATATTTCCATTAGATATATACCTGGTTGGAATGAATGATTGTATATCAATATATGATTTCCTTTAATTTTTCAGATATCAGTTAATTCATTATTTAAAGTTCAAAAAAGTTATATTATTTATTCACAGTATGGTCTATTCATGCTTTTTCTCTATGTTCCTAGAAACAGGGTACACCTCTTTGTACCCCCGATTCTCATTTTACACCTTCAATATATTGCTCCCAGAAATGGTGAAAGAAATACTCATGTCACCTCATTATCACAGTAATATTCTAGACAAAAAATGGAAAGGTCACACTTATGATTGTACCAAAGCCTAAATGGAAAGTGAACATGGATTTCTAAAAACATCCATGCCCAGGTTGCCTAATGCTGTCAATTGTCAATCCTATTTGTGACTACATATTTGTTTTTTTCCTAATTTATATATTCAAACTCAACCCTGTTGAAAATGTCTAATTCTATCCCTCACTTTATACTTTGCCTGATTTCGTAATGTTTCTATTGATATCTGCTTTTCTACATATTTTCCCCAGTTCAACATAGTGACTGACTCTTCATATGTGCTGACATTTACATTCACTCAACAACCGAAAGTCTATTGCTAAAGAACTTTTGGTCCAAATCCTATACTCACTCTTCTTCCTAAACCTACCGACTATCTTCCTAATCCTACTGAATATCCCTTTTTGACTAGATGTTCTCTTCTAAATTCAATCATCCAATGTACAAGGTCCTATGCCATTGTATATCGAATTATCTGAGGCATCTTTGCAGAACATCATTCAAAGCTAAGTATCCCAATCAAGGGCAAAACCCTTCTGGGCTTCAAATCATACCTAGAT
This sequence comes from Callospermophilus lateralis, assembly GCF_048772815.1. Taxonomy (NCBI): domain Eukaryota; kingdom Metazoa; phylum Chordata; class Mammalia; order Rodentia; family Sciuridae; genus Callospermophilus; species Callospermophilus lateralis. The sequence continues at coordinate 168,800 of NW_027513200.1, read as the reverse complement.
TTCTGTTTTCCTACTTATATTTCACCTCTATATTCTTGTAAATATTGCAGGTTCCCAATACCATTATTCATCACACAGAATCACTCGTAACCCAAATCAAACCTGTTTTTAACCCCAAGTATACACCGTTCCCTCAATCATTTTACAGAAGAGCAGGGACAGAGTGGTTCTTACAATACAGGAAAGTTGGGGACATTCCACCTGATGAGAACCTCAAATGTCCATGCACAAATGGTACCTGGAGAAATTCTAGGCAGGTATGAAGCACCTGAGAGAGCAAAAGTCATCTTCCATGGCAAACAACCTGGTCAGGATGAAGGGATGTGTCTGAATCTGAATCTCTCTCTTCTTATTGTAGAGAAGATGGACCAAACCAGGCCTGAGTGGAGAGCTGTTCCCGGGTGCCAATGGTTGATATACATTCTACCTTATGAAAGTGTCACAGGAAGTAGGGGCAACCTCCATCTTATGTTACCCTTGGAAGCAACTGTTAGGACAAAGTGGTTGCCAAGGCAGTGACCTCATTCAGTTCCAAAGAATGTGACATACCTCATTTCCTTGGTGATGGAACTCTCTGAACTTGGTATCCAAGAAGCCAGGCACCCAGAGGCAGTCCCAGTCCCAGTCCCAGTGGGCTCACTTGTTTGGATTTACCAAGGACAGAGTCAGTTTTCTTGGTACCTAATGATGTGAGGATGGCCAAATGCCAGGAGAGCTCTGAAGATGGACCGTTCCTGAGAAAACAGGTAGTGGCTAACCACTTTTTCCTGACATCTTCACAAAGTTGGTCAAGGAAACAAGATCTGAGAGAAGACAGGCCATTTCGGGGGAACATAGTATGGCCCACCAGTCAGAGGACACTCCGGATAGTCACAGACCTACTTGGGGGAAGGAGGTGCCTTTGTGGGAGTGGGTGTGGGTTTGTTGTTTTGTCTCATGTTCTGAGAATAGATAGGAAAGGTGGTTTGTTTGGTTTGGAGTGGACAGTTTCTAGTAAGTCATTTGACACGGCGAGTGTTTCTGTGTATCCCACTGTGTCCGTTGTTGTAGACATTCGAAAAGAGAATGCATTAATGAATGTGTCCTGTCTAGTATAAATCATCCCATAATTCATCCTGCCCAATATATGAATGGACTGCAGCTTGTCTTATCAATGTGCAACACCTGCTATCTTTCTAAGTTGTTGTTTTCTTCCTGAATTCTGGCCACTCTCCAGAATAGGCTCATGGATTTGTGTCCAAAATATGTACCACCTCCAAGCTCTGTGACATGGCCATGTACTGGATAGCTGAAGAGAATGGCGAGCATCTCAGAAAACTCAGATATCAGTGTGACCAGGAAAGTCTCAGTGCAGAAACCCTGCTTTGGGCCTTTTGCTTACTTATTGTTGTGTTGCACTGAATGTCAAGAAGGTCTTTGCCTCAGGCCACCCCTTTTTGAAGCCTGAAGAAAACAGTTTTCAAATGGAAATGAATGGGCCTCACCTGTGGCTCTTTGCTTAATTGCTTTGGAAAGGGATGTGTCTTTATCAGCCTCTTGGGCCTGTGTGTGGCTGTGACTTAGATTCTCAGCACCTGATGGATCTTAAGAATGATCCCATGTGAGCTTCCAAAACCAAAATGGCAAAAAATTTCATTCATTGTGGATGAAGTCTCTTGCCTTCCTCTGTTAGGTTCCTGCACTCCATCAAATGACAATAAGGATTCTTTGGGTCAAATGAGTTTTTCAAAGCCCTGCAGAGGTGCTTGTGTTTTCGCATGACTCTAAATCACCTAAAGAATCGATACCTAAAATCAGTAGGCCTCAAATTGGAGAAACACAGACGTATTAACCGCAGGCTTATTTGTTCACTCCTGGTTCACAGAAACGGTGTCCAGGCTACCCTGACTTTAGACAAATGAGGGGCAAACGAGCAGATTTTGGACACTGTCATTGGCTGCGCCCCTCAGGGAAACCTCCAGCCAGAGGTTAAGATGATTGACTATATGGAATAAGATGCGGGCCATGTGGGAGTGTTTTGGTTTTAATTTTGGTCATTTGTGTGGCATTGGAAAAAATGACTGGGTCCACGTGGACTTGAACTCTGGTGTGATTCCCCTTAGAGACTGGGTTTTTGGAACTGAACTCAGAGAAGCATTGCCATGAATTTTGTTGGGATTTTAAGAGGCCACGCATGAAAGTCGCTCTTGGAAACTGAGACTTAGGCCCCGGGTGGATTTCCACAGAGGCCTGGGAATCTCAGCAAGGATATCACATGATTTTATTCTTAAAGAAATGGCAGCCATAGTTGAGAGTCAAAACACACATGGACCTCACATTGTAGACCTCAATGGGCCTCGCCTAATGTGACCTTTTGTCCACTCTTTGGGAAGCCATGCCTGTGAGAGTTCTCCAGAGATTTCATTGAAATGAGCTTCCTCACCATTTAATGTTTGCTGAATGAACTGAAACCCACAGTGCCTCCAACTTCATGCTTGAAAAATGGCTAGATAAATACCATGAAATTTTTGAAATTCCTATGACCAGGTGGCACTGGAGAAACATTGGATGTCCTGTTGCTGATCATGAGTATACCAGACAGTGCCTTGATTTACTGAGTTTCATGAAAATGTTGTAGAACAGAGATGCCAGTAAGTTGGAGCCTGCTGAGTAGTGGGTCTAGAGCAATGGTGGGGAGGTGTTTGATAAAACATCCGTGGTAGGGCCATGTTTATCTACCATTGGATTCCAAATGGCTTGTAACTGACATGGTGCAGCCAGCAGACCCTTATATGTAAAGGCATCTTGTTATATGGAGAGATTTCAGAGGAAAATTAAGAATCAGGTTGATATGGACAAGGGGGCAATGGGGCAAGCTGTGAGAGATAGGAGCCTAGTTGGTGCATTCTCTTGCAGACCCTGACCCACCACACGTGACAGAACTCCCTCCAGCACTGTGTCCCAGTTTAGCTCCTAGTATTTCGTGAAACAAATACCAAACTCACAGTGCAGCAGCAAAAACACCACAAAATTGGAGGAGGACCAAATGGCTTCACAGTCCACACGGGGAGACACTTAGTCCCCAGTGGCCTCAGTTTACCTACAAAGAGAGGATTCAGCACTGCTTCATCTTGTTCATTGGAAAATAAGAAACCATGTCCTCCAGGTCACATAGATGCAGACCCAGCTTTGATGGTCTCACTACAGAGGAAGCCAAATCTCCTGAAAACAACATATATTTCAAGTGTGGAAGCTCAGAGGCAGTTTCTCAAAAAGTTTTTAGGCCAGCAGAGCTCCATGTTTGTGGAGGGTTTACTCTGTCCCTTAGTTTTGGAAACTCCTCTACCACCTCCAAGGTTGTGAACTCCTGAGCATTTTTCATTCCAGATATGTATTCACTGATTTTGTAACTCTTCTCCTCTAATTGTGTCTTACTTGGGGTGAAGGTAATGTCAAGGCTTTGTTCTGGATGAGAGCGCGAGGATATTTGTGCAGCATATATTTACATACACATTGGATTCATTTTCAAATTTTCCATTCGAAATACTGAATCCCTGACACTAACCCATACCTAGTAGACTCGGACTATTCATCCTAATATAATGGAGAAAATTAACCCAACACATTAGAAATACAAGTACTTCAGAGGAGACATGCTGTATAGTTGGACTTGACATTTGCATTATATAAGGTAGGAGTTATAAATCTAGTCAAATTTTAATTGAAATATTCTCCATGTGTTTTTAAACTTAACAAATATGTGAATTCTTGTTTCCCTTTTCTGTAGCCTATTCACACATGTATATTTATATGCATATATAGAATCCTACCAGGTATCACACGTACATTTTTGTGAGGTGGCTGTCTTGGCAGATACAAATTGTGAGAAGAGTTCACTCCTCCTAAATGCTGTTGGAAATGAAAATTCAACCTATAGGAGAGCGTCCTAGTAGAACAACATTATACATTACCTCATGTTCAGTAAAATAAATATTTTTGCATTTGTGGATGATACATATTTACTGATGAATTTCGATTGGCATTTATATTGGTATTTTTAATGTCTGTGAGTGTTTGTGTTTGTGTGTGTGTGTGTGTGTGTGTGTATAGATATAGATATAGATATAGATATACTCTCCAAATTTTTCAAAATATGAAATATATGCATCTAATATACACTCTCTAAATTCATTCATGTTCATGTATGTGGATTTATAATCCACTTTTCACAAGATTATAATCAGAAATATTCATCCACCTGAAATACATATTTGTTTACTAGTACTGAAAACTAACTTCAGGGAATGGTGCATACAAATCCTAATTATTCTACAGTAACTGACCCAGTCTAACATCAATGCAAGTAGACTCCTATGGGACATGATCTGTAATTTGTCATTCATTTGTATTCGACACTGGTACATTATTGTTTCTTCAGTTTTTGCACATCACAGGATATACATTTCATCCACAAGTTCACAAATCAATAAGCATTTGTTTCAACTTTCACCACTTCTTGCTTCATAACACATGTATTGTCAGGGTTTCTTGACTGGTCTTTTCATGAGACTTCTTTCCAAACACATTATTTTGAATTTCCATAATCATTTTGAAGCAAAACTCACACACTCTTCATGATAAACCTAAACACAAATATTTCCATTACATATATACCTGGTTGGAATGAATGATTGTATATCAATATACGATTTCCTTTAATTTTTCAGATATCAGTTCAATTCATTATTTAAAGTTCAAAAAAGTTATATTATTTATTCACAGTATGGTCTATTCATGCTTTTTCTCTATGTTCCTAGAAACAGGGTACACCTCTTTGTACCCCTGATTCTCATTTTACATCTTCAATATATTACTCCCAGAAATGGTGAAAGAAATACTCATGTCACCTCATTATCACAGTAATATTCTGGACCAAAAATGAAAAGGTCACACTTATGATTGTACCAAAGCCTAAATGGAAAGTGAACATGGATTTCTAAAAAAATCCATGTCCAGGTTACCTAATGCTGTCAATTGTCAATCCTATTAGTGACTACATATTTTTTTTTTCCTAATTTATATATTCAAACTCAACCCTGTTGAAAATGTCTAATTCTATCCCTCACTTTATACTTTGCCTGATTTCGTAATGTTTCTATTGATATCTGCTTTTCTACATATTTTCCCCAGTTCAACATAGTGACTGACTCTTCATATGTGCTGACATTTACATTCACTCAACAACCGAAAGTCTATTGCTAAAGAACTTTTGGTCCAAATCCTATACTCACTCTTCTTCCTAAACCTACCGACTATCTTCCTAATCCTACTGAATATCCCTTTTTGACTGGATGTTCTCTTCTAAATTCAATCATCCAATGTACAAGGTCCTATGCCATTGTATATCGAATTATCTGAGGCATCTTTGCAGAACATCATTCAAAGCTAAGTATCCCAATCAAGGGCAAAACCCTTCTGGGCTTCAAATCATACCTAGATTTCTGTTTTCCTACTTATATTTCACCTCTATATTCTTGTAAATATTGCAAGTTCCCAATACCATTATTCATCACACAGAATCACTCGTAACCCAAATCAAACCTGTTTTTGACCCCAAGTATACACTGTTCCCTCAATCATTTTACAGAAGAGCAGGGACAGAGGGGTTCTTACAATACAGGAAAGTTGGGGACCTTCCACCTGATGAGAACCTCAAATGTCCATGCACAAATGATACCTGGAGAAGTTGTAGGCAGGTATGAAGCACCTGAGAGAGCAAAAGTCATCTTCCATGGCAAACAACCTGGTCAGGATGAAGGGATGTGTCTGAATCTGAATCTCTCTCTTCATATTGTAGAGAAGATGGACCAAACCAGGCCTGAGTGGAGAGCTGTTCCCGGATGCCAATGGTGATATACATTCTACCTTATGAAAGTGTCACAGGAAGCGGGGGCAACCTCCATTTTATGTTACCCTTTGAAGCAACTGTTAGAACAAAGTGGTTGCCAAGGCAGTGACCTCATTCAGTTCCAAAGAATGTGACATACCTCATTTCCTTGGTGATGGAACTCTCTGAACTTGGTATCCAAGAAGCCAGGCACCCAGAGGCAGTCGCAGTCCCAGTCCCAGTGGGCTCACTTGTTTGGGTTTACCAAGGACAGAGTCAGTTTTCTTGGTACCTAATGATGTGAGGATGGCCAAATGCCAGGAAAGCTCTGAAGATGGACCTTTCCTGAGAAAACAGGTAGTGGCTAACCACTTTTTCCTGACATCTTCACAGAGTTGGTCAAGGAAACAAGATCTGAGAGAATACAGGCCATTTCGGGGGAACATAGTATGGCCCACCAGTCAGAGGACACTCCGGATAGTCACAGACCTACTTGGGGGAAGGAGGTGCCTTTGTGGGAGTGGGTGTGGGTTTGTTGTTTTGTCTCATGTTCTCAGAATAGATAGGAAAGGCGGTTTGTTTGGTTTGGAGTGGACAGTTTCTAGTAAGTCATTTGACACGGCGAGTGTTTCTGTTTCTGTGTATCCCACTGTGTCCGTTGTTGTAGACATTAGAAAAGAGAATGCATTAATGGATGTGTCCTGTCTAGTATAAATCATACCAAAATTCATCCTGCCCAATATATGAATGGACTGCAGCTTGTCTTATCGATGTGCAACACCTGCTATCTTTCTAAGTTGTTGTTTTCTTCCTAAATTCTGGCCACTCTCCAGAATAGGCTCATGGATTTGTGTCCAAAATATGTACTACCTCCAAGCTCTGTGACATGGCCATGTACTGGATAGCTGAAGAGAATGGCGAGCATCTCAGAAAACTCGGATATCAGTGTTACCAGGAAAGTCTCAGTGCAGAAACCCTGCTTTGGGCCTTTTGCTTACTTATTGTTGTGTTGCACTGAATGTCAGGAAGATCTTTGCCTCAGGCCACCCCTTTGTGAAGCCTGAAGAAAACAGTTTTCAAATGGAAATGAATGGGCCTCACCTGTGGCTCTTTGCTTAATTGCTTTGGAAAGGGATGTGTCTTTATTAGCCTCTTGGGCCTGTGTGTGGCTGTGACTTAGATTCTCAGCACCTGATGGATCTTAAGAATGATCCCATGTGAGCTTCCAAAACCAAAATGGCAAAAAATTTCATTCATTGTGGATGAAGTCTCTTGCCTTCCTCTGTTAGGTTCCTGCACTCCATCAAATGACAATAGGGATTCTTTGGGTCAAATGAGTTCTTCAAAGCCCTGCAGAGGTGCTTGTGTTTTCGCATGACTCTAAATCACCTAAAGAATCGATACCTAAAATCAGTAGGCCTCAAATTGGAGAAACACAGAAGTATTAACGGCAGGCTTATTTGTTCACTCCTGGTTCACAGAAACGGTGTCCAGGCTACCCTGACTTTAGACAAATGAGGGGCAAACGAGCTGATTTTGGACACTGTCATTGGCTGCGCCCCTCATGGAAACCTCCAGCCAGAGGTTAACATGATTGACTATATGGAATAAGATGAGGGCCATGTGGGAGTGTTTTGGTTTTAATTTTGGTCATTTGTGTGGCATTGGAAAAAATGACTGGGTCCACGTGGGCTTGAACTCTGGTGTGATTCCCCTTAGAGACTGGGTTTTGGAACTGAACTCAGAGAAGCATTGCCATGAATTTTGTTGGGATTTTAAGAGGCCACGCATGAAAGTCGCTCTTGGAAACTGAGACCTAGGCCCCGGGTGGATTTCCACAGAGGCCTGGGAATCTCAGCAAGGATATCACATGATTTTATTCTTAAAGAAATGGCAGCCATAGTTGAGAGTCAAAACACACATGGACCTCACATTGTAGACCTCAATGGGCCTGGCCTAATGTGACCTTTTGTCCACTTTTTGGGAAGCCATGCCTGTGAGAGTTCTCCAGAGATTTCATTGAAATGAGCTTCCTCACCATTTAATGTTTGCTGAATGAACTGAAACCCACAGTGCCTCCAACTTCATGCTTGAAAAATGGCTAGATAAATACCATGAAATTTTTGAAATTCCTATGACCAGGTGGCACTGGAGAAACATTGGATGTCCTGTTGCTGATCATGAGTATACCAGACAGTGCCTTGATTTACTGAGTTTCATGAAAATGGTGTAGAACAGAGATGCCAGAAATTTGGAGCCTGCTGAGTAGTGGGTCTAGAGCAGTGGTGGGGAGGTGTTTGATAAAACATCCGTGGTAGGGCCATGTGGATCTACCATTGGATTCCAAATGGCTTGTAACTGACATGGTGCAGCCAGCAGACCCTTATATGTAAAGGCATCTTGTTACATGGAGAGTTTTCAGAGGAAAATTAAGAATCAGGTAGATATGGACAAGGGTGAAATGGGGCAAGCTGTGAGAGATAGGAGCCTTGTTGGTGCATTCTCTTGCAGACCCTGACCCACCACACGTGACAGAACTCCCTCCAGCACTGTGTCCCCGGTTAGCTCCTAGTATTTCGTGAAACAAATATCAAATTCAAAGTGCAGCAGCAAAAACACCACAAAAAGTGGAAGAGGACCAAATGGCTTCACAGTCCACACGGGGAGACACTTAGTCCCCAATGTCCTCAGTTTACCTACAAAGATAGGATTCAGCACTGCTTCATCTTGTTCATTGGAAAATAAGAAACCATGTCCTCCAGGTCACATAGATGCAGACCCAGCTTTGATGTTCTCACTACAGAGGAAGCCAAATCTCCTGAAAACAACATATATTTCAAGTGTGGAAGCTCAGAGGCAGTTTCTCAAAAAGTTTTTAGGCCAGCAGAGCTCCATGTTTGTGGAGTGTTTACCCTGTCCCTTAGTTTTGGAAACTCCTCTACCACCTCCAAGGTTGTGAACTCCTGAGCATTTTCCATTCCAGATATGTATTCACTGATTTTGTAACTCTTCTCCTCTAATTGTGTCTTACTTGGGGTGAAGGTAATGTCAAGGCATTGTTCTAGATGAGAGCGGGAGGATATTTGTGCAGCATATATTTACATACACATTGGATTCATTTTCCAATTTTCCATTCGAAATACTGAATCCCTGACACTAACCCATACCTAGTAGACTCAGACTATTCATCCTGATATAATGGAGAAAATTAACCCAACACATTAGAAATACAAGTACTTCAGAGGAGACATGTTGTATAGTTGGACTTGACATTTGCATTATATAAGGTAGGAGTTATAAATCTAGTCAAATTTATTTGAAATATTCTCCATGTGTTTTAAACTTAACAAATATGTGAATTCTTGTTTCCTTTTTCTGTAGTCTATTCACACATGTATATTTATATGCATATATAGAATCCTACCAGGTATCACACGTACATTTTTGTGAGGTGGCTGTCTTGGCAGATACAAATTGTGAGAAGTGTTCACTCCTCCTAAATGCTGTTGGAAATGAAAATTCAACTTATAGGAGAGCGTCCTAGTAGAACAACATTATACATTAACTCATGTTCAGTAAAATGAATATTTTTGCATTTGTGGATGATACTTATTTACTGATGAATTTCGATTGGCATTTATATTGGTACTTTTTAATGTCTGTGAGTTGTGTGTGTGTGTGTGTGTGTGTGTGTGTGTGTGTATAGATATAGATATAGATATAGATATACTCTCCAAATTTTTCAAAATATGAAATATATGTGTCTAATATACACTCTCTAAATTCATTCATGTTCATGTATGTGGATTTATAATCCATTTTTCACAAGATGATAATCAGAAATATTCATCCACCTGAAATACATATTTGTTTCCTAGTACTGAAAACTAACTTCAGTGAATGGTGCATACAAATTCTAATTATTCTACAGTAACTGACCCAGACTAACATCAATGCAAGTAGACTCCTATGGGACATGATATGTAATTTTTCTTTCATTTGTATTCGACACTGGTACATTATTGTTTCTTCAGTTTTTGCACATCACAGGATATACATTTCATCCACAAGTTCACAAATTAATAAGCATTTGTTTCAACTTTCACCACTTCTTGCTTCAGAACACATGTATTGTCAGGGTTTCTTGACTGGTCTTTTCGTGAGACTTCTTTCCAAACACATTATTTTGAATTTCCATAATCATTTTGAAGCAAAACTCACACACTCTTCATGATAAACCAAAACACAAATATTTCCATTACATATATACCTGGTTGGAATGAATGATTGTATATCAATATACGATTTCCTTTAATTTTTCAGATATCAGTTCAATTCATTATTTAAAGTTCAAAAAAGTTATATTTTTTATTCACTGTATGGTCTATTCATGCTTTTTCTCTATGTTCCTAGAAACAGGGTACACCTCTTTGTACCCCCGATTCTCATTTTACATCTTCAATATATTGCTCCCAGAAATGGTGAAAGAAATACTCATGTCACCTCATTATCACAGTAATATTCTGGACAAAAAATGGAAAGGTCACACTTATGATTGTACCAAAGCCTAAATGGAAAGTGGACATGGATTTCTAAAAACATCCATGTCCAGGTTGCCTAATGCTGTCAATTGTCAATCCTATTGGTTACTACATATTTGTTTTTTTCCTAATTCATATATTCAAACTCAACCCTGTTGAAAATGTCTAATTCTATCACTCACTTTATACTTTGCCTGATTTCATAATGTTTCTATTGATATCTGCTTTTCTACATATTTTCCCCAGTTCAACATAGTGACTGACTCTTCATATGTGCTGACATTTACATTCACTCAACAACCGAAAATCTATTGCTAAAGAACTTTTGGTCCAAATCCTATACTCACTCTTCTTCCTAAACCTACCGACTATCTTCCTAATCCTACTGAATATCCCTTTTTGACTGGATGTTCTCTTCTAAATTCAATCATCCAATGTACAAGGTCCTATGCCATGGTATATCGAATTATCTGAGGCATCTTTGCAGAACATCATTCAAAGCTAAGTATCCCAATCAAGGGCAAAACCCTTCTGGGCTTCAAATCATACCTAGATTTCTGTTTTCCTACTTATATTTCACCTCAATATTCTTGTAAATTCTGCAGGTTCCCAATACCATTACTCATCACACAGAATCACTCATAACCCAAATCAAACCTGTTTTTGACCCCAAGTATACACTGTTCCCTCAATCATTTTACAGAAGAGCAGGGACAGAGTGGTTCTTACAATACAGGAAAGTTGGGGACCTTCCACCTGATGAGAACCTCAAATGTCCATGCACAAAGGATACCTGGAGAAGTTCTAGGCATGTATGAAGCACCTGAGAGAGCAAAAGTCATCTTCCATGTCAAACAACCTGGTCAGGATGAAGGGATGTGTCTGAATCTGCCTCTCTCTCTTCTTAATGTACAGAAGATGGACCGAACCAGGGATGAGTGTAGAGCTGTTCCCGGGTGCAAATGGTGATATACATTCTACCTTATGAAAGTGTCACAGGAAGTAGGGGCAACCTCCATCTTATGTAACCCTTGGAAGCAACTGTTAGGACAAAGTGGTTGCCAAGGCAGTGACCTCATTCAGTTCCAAAGAATGTGACATACCTCATTTCCTTGGTGATGGAACTCTCTGAACTTGGTATCCAAGAAGCCAGGCACCCAGAGGCAGTCCCAGTCCCAGTCCCAGTGGGCTCACTTGTTTGGATTTACCAAGGACAGAGTCAGTTTTCTTGGTACCTAATGATGTGAGGATGGCCAAATGCCAGGAGAGCTCTGAAGATGGACCCTTCCTGAGAAAACAGGTAGTGGCTAACCACTTTTTCCTGACATCTTCACAGAGTTGGTCAAGGAAACAAGATCTGAGAGAAGACAGGCCATTTCGGGGGAACATAGTATGGCCCACCAGTCAGAGGACACTCAGGATAGTCACAGACGTACTTGGGGGAAGGAGGTGCCTTTGTGGGAGTGGGTGTGGGTTTGTTGTTTTGTCTCATGTTCTGAGAACAGATAGAAAAGGCGGTTTGTTTGGTTTGGAGTGGACAGTTTGTAGTAAGTCATTTGACACGGCGAGTGTTTCTGTTTCTGTGTATCCCACTGTGTCCGTTGTTGTAGACATTAGAAAAGAGAATGCATTAATGGATGTGTCCTGTCTAGTATAAATCTTCCCATGCCCAATATATGAATGGACTGCAGCTTGTCTTATCGAAGTGCAACACGTGCTATCTTTCTAAGTTGTAGTTTTCTTCCTGAATTCTGGCCACTCTCCAGAATAGGCTCATGGATTTGTGTCCAAAATATGTACCACCTGCAAGCTCTGTGACATGGCCATGTACTGGATAGCTGAAGAGAATGGCGAGCATCTCAGAAAACTCAGATATCAGTGTGACAAGGAAAGTCTCAGTGCAGAAACCCTGCTTTGGGCCTTTTGCTTACTTATTGTTGTGTTGCACTGAATGTCAGGAAGGTCTTTGCCTCAGGCCACCCCTTTGTGAAGCCTGAAGAAAACAGTTTTCAAATGGAAATGAATGGGCCTCACCTGTGGCTCTTTGCTTAATTGCTTTGGAAAGGGATGTGTCTTTATCAGCCTCTTGGGCCTGTGTGTGGCTGTGACTTAGATTCTCAGCACCTGATGGATCTTAAGAATGATCCCATGTGAGCTTCCAAAACCAAAATGGCAAAAAATTTCATTCATTGTGGATGAAGTCTCTTGCCTTCCTCTGTTAGGTTCCTGCACTCCATCAAATGACAATAGGGATTCTTTGGGTCAAATGAGTTCTTCAAAGCCCTGCAGAGGTGCTTGTGTTTTTGCATGACTCTAAATCACCTAAAGAATCGATACCTAAAATCAGTAGGCCTCAAATTGGAGAAACACAGAAGTATTAACGGCAGGCTTATTTGTTCACTCCTGGTTCACAGAAACGGTGTCCAGGCTACCCTGACTTTAGACAAATGAGGGGCAAAGGAGCTGATTTTGGACACTGTCTTGGGCTGCGCCCCTCATGGAAACCTCCAGCCAGAGGTTAAGATGAATGACTATATGGAATAAGATGAGGGCCATGTGGGAGTGTTTTGGTTTTAATTTTGGTCATTTGTGTGGCATTGGAAAAAATGACTGGGTCCACGTGGGCTTGAACTCTGGTGTGATTCCCCTTAGAGACTGGGTTTTGGAACTGAACTCAGAGAAGCATTGCCATAAATTTTGTTGGGATTTTAAGAGGCCACGCATGAAAGTCGCTCTTGGAACCTGAGACCTAGGCCCCAAGTGGATTTCCACAGAGGCCTGGGAATCTCAGCAAGGATATCACATGATTTTATTCTTAAAGAAATGGCAGCCATAGTTGAGAGTCAAAACACACATGGACCTCACATTGTAGACCTCAATGGGCCTGGCCTAATGTGACCTTTTGTCCACTCTTTGGGAAGCCGTGCCTTTGAGAGTTCTCCAGAGATTTCATTGAAATGAGCTTCCTCACCATTTAAAGTTTGCTGAATGAACTGAAACCCACAGTGCCTCCAACTTCATGCTTGAAAAATGGCTAGATAAATACCATGAAATTTTTGAAATTCCTATGACCAGGTGGCACTGGAGAAACATTGGATGTCCTGTTGCTGATCATGAGTATACCAGACAGTGCCTTGATTTACTGAGTTTCATGAAAATGGTGTAGAACAGAGATGCCAGAAATTTGGAGCCTGCTGAGTAGTGGGTCTAGAGCAGTGGTGGGGAGGTGTTTGAAAAAACATCCGTGGTAGGGCCATGTGGATCTACCATTGGATTCCAAATGGCTTGTAACTGACATGGTGCAGCCAACAGACCCTTATATGTAAAGGCATCTTGTTATATGGAGAGTTTTCAGAGGAAAATTAAGAATCAGGTTGATATGGACAAGGGGGCAATGGGGCAAGCTGTGAGAGATAGGAGCCTAGTTGGTGCATTCTCTTGCAGACCCTGACCCACCACACGTGACAGAACTCCCTCCAGCACTGTGTCCCAGTTTAGCTCCTAGTATTTCGTGAAACAAATACCAAACTCACAGTGCAACAGCAAAAACACCACAAAAAGTGGAAGAGGACCAAATGGCTTCACAGTCCACACGGGGAGACACTTAGTCCCCAGTGGCCTCAGTTTACCTACAAAGAGAGGATTCAGCACTGCTTCATCTTGTTCATTGGAAAATAAGAAACCATGTCCTCCAGGTCACATAGATGCAGACCCAGCTTTGATGGTCTCACTACAGAGGAAGCCAAATCTCCTGAAAACAACATATATTTCAAGTGTGGAAGCTCAGAGGCAGTTTCTCAAAAAGTTTTTAGGCCAGCAGAGCTCCATGTTTGTGGAGGGTTTACCCTGTCCCTTAGTTTTGGAAACTCCTCTACCACCTCCAAGGTTGTGAACTCCTGAGCATTTTCCATTCCAGATATGTATTCACTGATTTTGTAACTCTTCTCCTCTAATTGTGTGTTACTTGGGGTGAAGGTAATGTCAAGGCATTGTTCTGGATGAGAGGGGGAGGATATTTGTGCAGCATATATTTACATACACATTGGATTCATTTTCCAATTTTCCATTCGAAATACTGAATCCCTGACACTAACCCATACCTAGTAGACTCAGACTATTCATCCTAATATAATGGAGAAAATTAACCCAACACATTAGAAATACAAGTACTTCAGAGGAGACATGTTGTATAGTTGGACTTGACATTTGCATTATATAAGGTAGGAGTTATAAATCTAGTCAAATTTATTTGAAATATTCTCCATGTGTTTTAAACTTAACAAATATGTGAATTCTTGTTTCCTTTTTCTGTAGTCTATTCACACATGTATATTTATATGCATATATAGAATCCTACCAGGTATCACACGTACATTTTTGTGAGGTGGCTGTCTTGGCAGATTCAAATTGTGAGAAGAGTTCACTCCTCCTAAATGCTGTTGGAAATGAAAATTCAACTTATAGGAGAGAGTCCTAGTAGAACAACATTATACATTAGCTCATGTTCAGTAAAATAAATATTTTTGCATTTGTGGATGATACATATTTACTGATGAATTTCGATTGGCATTTATATTGGTACTTTTTAATGTCTGTGAGTTGTGTGTGTGTGTGTGTGTGTGTGTGTGTGTGTGTGTGTGTGTGTATAGATATAGATATAGATATAGATATACTCTGCAAATTTTTCAAAATATGAAATATATGTGTCTAATATACACTCTCTAAATTCATTCATGTTCATGTATGTGGATTTATAATCCACATTTCACAAGATGATAATCAGAAATATTCATCCACCTGAAATACATATTTGTTTCCTAGTACTGAAAACTAACTTCAGTGAATGGTGCATACAAATCCTAATTCTTCTACAGTAACTGACCCAGTCTAACATCAATGCAAGTAGACTCCTATGGGACATGATATGTAATTTGTCATTCATTTGTATTCGACACTGGTCATTATTGTTTCTTCAGTTTTTGCACATCACAGGATATACATTTCATCCACAAGTTCACAAATTAATAAGCATTTGTTTCAACATTCACCACTTCTTGCTTCAGAACACATGTATTGTCAGGGTTTCTTGACTGGTCTTTTCATGAGACTTCTTTCCAAACACATTATTTTGAATTTCCATAATCATTTTGAAGCAAACGTCACACACTCTTCATGATAAACCAAAACACAAATATTTCCATTACATATATACCTGGTTGGAATGAATGATTGTATATCAATATACGATTTCCTTAATTTTTCAGATATCAGTTCAGTTCATTATTTAAAGTTCAAAAAAGTTATATTATTTATTCACAGTATGGTCTATTCATGCTTTTTCTCTATATTCCTAGAAACAGGGTAAACCTCTTTGTAACCCCGATTCTCATTTTACATCTTCAATATATTGCTCCCAGAAATGGTGAAAGAAATACTCATGTCACCTCATTATCACAGTAATATTCTGGACAAAAAATGGAAAGGTCACACTTATGATTGTACCAAAACCTAAATGGAAAGTGAACATGGATTTCTAAAAACATCCATGTCCAGGTTGCCTAATGCTGTCAATTGTCAATCCTATTGGTGACTACATATTTGTTTTTTTCCTAATTTATATATTCAAACTCAACCCTGTTGAAAATGTCTAATTCTATCACTCACTTTATACTTTGCCTGATTTCCTAATATTTCTATTGATATCTGCTTTTCTACATATTTTCCCCAGTTCAACATAGTGACTGACTCTTCATATGTGCTGACATTTACATTCACTCAACAACCGAAAGTCTATTGCTAAAGAACTTTTGGTCCAAATCCTATACTCACTCTTCTTCCTAAACCTACCGACTATCTTCCTAATCCTACTGAATATCCCTTTTTGACTGGATGTTCTCTTCTAAATTCAATCATCCAATGTACAAGGTCCTATGCCATTGTATATCGAATTATCTGAGGCATCTTTGCAGAACATCATTCAAAGCTAAGTATCCCAATCCAGGGCAAAACCCTTCTGGGCTTCAAATCATACCTAGATTTCTGTTTTCCTACTTATATTTCACCTCAATATTCTTGTAAATTCTGCAGGTTCCCAATACCATTACTCATCACACAGAATCACTCATAACCCAAATCAAACCTGTTTTTGACCCCAAGTATACACTGTTCCCTCAATCATTTTACAGAAGAGCAGGGACAGAGGGGTTCTTACAATACAGGAAAGTTGGGGACCTTCCACCTGATGAGAACCTCAAATGTCCATGCACAAATGATACCTGGAGAAGTTGTAGGCAGGTATGAAGCACCTGAGAGAGAAAAAGTCATCTTCCATGGCAAACAACCTGGTCAGGATGAAGGGATGTGTCTGAATCTGCCTCTCTCTCTTCTTATTGTACAGAAGATGGACCAAACCAGGGCTGAGTGGAGATCTGTTCCCGGGTGCCAATGGTGATATACATTCTACCTTATGAAAGTGTCACAGGAAGTAGGGGCAACCTCCATCTTATGTTACCCTTGGAAGCAACTGTTAGGACAAAGTGGTTGCCAAGGCAGTGACCTCATTCAGTTCCAAAGAATGTGACATACCTCATTTCCTTGGTGATGGAACTCTCTGAACTTGGTATCCAAGAAGCCAGGCACCCAGAGGCAGTCCCAGTCCCAGTCCCAGTGGGCTCACTTGTTTGGATTTACCAAGGACAGAGTCAGTTTTCTTGGTACCTAATGATGTGAGGATGGCCAAATGCCAGGAGAGCTCTGAAGATGGACCTTTCCTGAGAAAACAGGTAGTGGCTAACCACTTTTTCCTGACATTTTCACAGAGTTGGTCAAGGAAACAAGATCTGAGAGAAGACAGGCCATTTCGGGGGAACATAGTATGGCCCACCAGTCAGAGGACACTCCGGATAGTCACAGACGTACTTGGGGGAAGGAGGTGCCTTTGTGGGAGTGGGTGTGGGTTTGTTGTTTTGTCTCATGTTCTGAGAATAGATAGAAAAGGCGGTTTGTTTGGTTTGGAGTGGACAGTTTCTAGTAAGTCATTTGACACGGCGAGTGTTTCTGTTTCTGTGTATCCCACTGTGTCCGTTGTTGTAGACATTAGAAAAGAGAATGCATTAATGGATGTGTGCTGTCTAGTATAAATCTTCCCATGCCCAATATATGAATGGACTGCAGCTTGTCTTATCGATGTGCAACACCTGCTATCTTTCTAAGTTGTAGTTTTCTTCCTGAATTCTGGCCACTCTCCAGAATAGGCTCATGGATTTGTGTCCAAAATATGTACCACCTCCAAGCTCTGTGACATGGCCATGTACTGGATAGCTGAAGAGAATGGCGAGCATCAAAGAAAACTCAGATATCAGTGTGACCAGGAAAGTCTCAGTGCAGAAACCCTGCTTTGGGCCTTTTGCTTACTTATTGTTGTGTTTCACTGAATGTCAGGAAGGTCTTTGCCTCAGGCCACCCCTTTGTGAAGCCTGAAGAAAACAGTTTTCAAATGGAAATGAATGGGCCTCACCTGTGTCTCTTTGCTTAATTGCTTTGGAAAGGGATGTGTCTTTATCAGCCTCTTGGGCCTGTGTGTGGCTGTGACTTAGATTCTCAGCACCTGATGGATCTTAAGAATGATCCCATGTGAGCTTCCAAAACCAAAATGGCAAAAAATTTCATTCATTGTGGATGAAGTCTCTTGCCTTTCTCTGTTAGGTTCCTGCACTCCATCAAATGACAATAGGGATTCCATGGGGAAATGAGTTCTTCAAAGCCCTGCAGAGGTGCTTGTGTTTTCGCATGACTCTAAATCACCTAAAGAATCGATACCTAAAATCAGTAGGCCTCAAATTGGAGAAACACAGAAGTATTAACGGCAGGCTTATTTGTTCACTCCTGGTTCACAGAAACGGTGTCCAGGCTACCCTGACTTTAGACAAATGAGGGGCAAACGAGCTGATTTTGGACACTGTCTTTGGCTGCGCCCCTCATGGAAACCTCCAGCCAGAGGTTAAGATGATTGACTATATGGAATAAGATGAGGGCCATGTGGGAGTGTTTTGGTTTTAATTTTGGTCATTTGTGTGGCATTGGAAAAAATGACTGGGTCCACGTGGGCTTGAGCTCTGGTGTGATTCCCCTTAGAGACTGGGTTTTGGAACTGAACTCAGAGAAGCATTGCCATGAATTTTGTTGGGATTTTAAGAGGCCACGCATGAAAGTCGCTCTTGGAAACTGAGACCTAGGCCCCGGGTGGATTTCCACAGAGGCCTGGGAATCTCAGCAAGGATATCACATGATTTTATTCTTAAAGAAATGGCAGCCATAGTTGAGAGTCAAAACACACATGGACCTCACATTGTAGACCTCAATGGGCCTGGCCTAATGTGACCTTTTGTCCACTCTTTGGGAAGCCATGCCTGTGAGAGTTCTCCAGAGATTTCATTGAAATGAGCTTCCTCACCATTTAATGTTTGCTGAATGAACTGAAACCCACAGTGCCTCCAACTTCATGCTTGAAAAATGGCTAGATAAATTCCATGAAATTTTTGAAATTCCTATGACCAGGTGGCACTTGAGAAACATTGGATGTCCTGTTGCTGATCATGAGTATACCAGACAGTGCCTTGATTTACTGAGTTTCATGAAAATGGTGTAGAACAGAGATGCCAGAAATTTGGAGCCTGCTGAGTAGTGGGTCTAGAGCAGTGGTGGGGAGGTGTTTGATAAAACATCCGTGGTAGGGCCATGTGGATCTACCATTGGATTCCAAATGGCTTGTAACTGACATGGTGCAGCCAACAGACCCTTATATGTAAAGGCATCTTGTTATATGGAGAGTTTTCAGAGGAAAATTAAGAATCAGGTTGATATGGACAAGGGGGCAATGGGGCAAGCTGTGAGAGATAGGAGCCTAGTTGGTGCATTCTCTTGCAGACCCTGACCCACCACACGTGACAGAACTCCCTCCAGCACTGTGTCCCAGTTTAAATCCTAGTATTTTGTGAAACAAATACCAAACTCACAGTGCAGCAGCAAAAACACCACAAAAAGTGGAAGAGGACCAAATGGCTTCACAGTCCACACGGGGAGACACTTAGTCCCCAGTGGCCTCAGTTTACCTACAAAGAGAGGATTCAGCACTGCTTCATCTTGTTCATTGGAAAATAAGAAACCATGTCCTCCAGGTCACATAGATGCAGACCCAGCTTTGATGGTCTCACTACAGAGGAAGCCAAATCTCCTGAAAACTACATATATTTCAAGTGTGGAAGCTCAGAGGCAGTTTCTCAAAAAGTTTTTAGGCCAGCAGAGCTCCATGTTTGTGGAGTGTTTACCCTGTCCCTTAGTTTTGGAAACTCCTCTACCACCTCCAAGGTTGTGAACTCCTGAGCATTTTCCATTCCAGATATGTATTCACTGATTTTGTAACTCTTCTCCTCTAATTGTGTCTTACTTGGGGTGAAGGTAATGTCAAGGCATTGTTCTGGATGAGAGCGGGAGGATATTTGTGCAGCATATATTTACATACACATTGGATTCATTTTCCAATTTTCCATTCGAAATACTGAATCCCTGACACTAACCCATACCTAGTAGACTCAGACTATTCATCCTAATATAATGGAGAAAATTAACCCAACACATTAGAAATACAAGTACTTCAGAGGAGACATGTTGTATAGTTGGACTTGACATTTGCATTATATAAGGTAGGAGTTATAAATCTAGTCAAATTTATTTGAAATATTCTCCATGAGTTTTAAACGTAACAAATATGTGAATTCTTGTTTCCTTTTTCTGTAGTCTATTCACACATGTATATTTATATGCATATATAGAATCCTACCAGGTATCACACGTACATTTTTGTGAGGTGGCTGTCTTGGCAGATTCAAATTGTGAGAAGAGTTCACTCCTCCTAAATGCTGTTGGAAATGAAAATTCAACTTATAGGAGAGCGTCCTAGTAGAACAACATTATACATTAACTCATGTTCAGTAAAATTAATATTTTTGCATTTGTGGATGATACATATTTACTGATGAATTTCGATTGGCATTTATATTGGTACTTTTTAATGTCTGTGAGTGTTGTGTGTGTGTGTGTGTATATACAGATATAGATATAGATATACTCTGCAAATTTTTCAAAATATGAAATATATGTGTCTAATATACACTCTCTAAATTCATTCATGTTCATGTATGTGGATTTATAATCCACTTTTCACAAGATTATAATCAGAAATATTCATCCACCTGAAATACATATTTGTTTCCTAGTACTGAAAACTAACTTCAGTGAATGGTGCATACAAATCCTAATTATTCTACAGTAACTGACCCAGTCTAACATCAATGCAAGTAGACTCCTATGGGACATGATATGTAATTTGTCATTCATTTGTATTCGACACTGGTACATTATTGTTTCTTCAGTTTTTGCACATCACAGGATATACATTTCATCCACAAGTTCACAAATTAATAAGCATTTGTTTCAACTTTAACCACTTCTTGATTCAGAACACATGTATTGTCAGGGTATTCTTGACTGGTCTTTTCATGAGACTTCTTTCCAAACACATTATTTTGAATTTCCATAATCATTTTGAAGCAAAACTCACACACTCTTTATGATAAACCTAAACACAAATATTTCCATTACATATATACCTGGTTGGAATGAATGATTGTATATCAATATACGATTTCCTTTAATTTTTCAGATATCAGTTCAATTCATTATTTAAAGTTCAAAAAAGTTATATTATTTATTCACAGTATGGTCTATTCATGCTTTTTCTCTATGTTCCTAGAAACAGGGTACACCTCTTTGTACCCCCGATTCTCATTTTACATCTTCAATATATTGCTCCCAGAAATGGTGAAAGAAATACTCATGTCACCTCATTATCACAGTAATATTCTGGACAAAAAATGGAAAGGTCACACTTATGATTGTACCAAAGCCTAAATGGAAAGTGAACATGGATTTCTAAAAACATCCATGTCCAGGTTGCCTAATGCTGTCAATTGTCAATCCTATTGGTGACTACATATTTGTTTTTTTCCTAATTTATATATTCAAACTCAACCCTGTTGAAAATGTCTAATTCTATCACTCACTTTATACTTTGCCTGATTTCGTAATGTTTCTATTGATATCTGCTTTTCTACATATTTTCCCCAGTTCAACATAGTGACTGACTCTTCATATGTGCTGATATTTACATTCACTCAACAACCGAAAGTCTATTGCTAAAGAACTTTTGGTCCAAATCCTATACTCACTCTTCTTCCTAAACCTACCGACTATCTTCCTAATCCTACTGAATATCCCTTTTTGACTGGATGTTCCCTTCTAAATTCAATCATCCAATGTACAAGATCTTATGCCATTGTATATGGAATTATCTGAGGCATCTTTGCAGAACATCATTCAAAGCTAAGTATCCCAATCAAGGGCAAAACCCTTCTGGGCTTCAAATCATACCTAGATTTCTGTTTTCCTACTTATATTTCACCTCTATATTCTTGTAAATATTGCAGGTTCCCAATACCATTATTCATCACACAGAATCACTCGTAATCCAAATCAAACATGTTTTTAACCCCAAGTATACACTGTTCCCTCAATCATTTTACAGAAGAGCAGAAACAGAGTGGTTCTTACAATACAGGAAAGTTGTGGACCTTCCACCTGATGAGAACCTCAAATGTCCATGCACAAATGGTACCTGGAGAAGTTGTAGGCAGGTATGAAGCACCTGAGAGAGCAAAAGTCATCTTCCATGGCAAACAACCTGGTCAGGATGAAGGGATGTGTCTGAATCTGCCTCTCTCTCTTCTTATTGTACAGAAGATGGACCAAACCAGGGCTGAGTGGAGAGCTGTTCCCGGGTGCCAATGGTGATATACATTCTACCTTATGAAAGTGTCACAGGAAGTTCTGGCAACCTCCATCTTATGTTACCCTTGGAAGCAACTGTTAGGACAAAGTGGTTGCCAAGGCAGTGACCTCATTCAGTTCCAAAGAATGTGAAATACCTCATTTCCTTGGTGATGGAACTCTCTGAACTTGGTATCCAAGAAGCCAGACACCCAGAGGCAGTCCCAGTCCCAGTCCCAGTGGGCTCACTTGTTTGGATTTACCAAGGACAGAGTCAGTTTTCTTGGTACCTAATGATGTGAGGATGGCCAAATGCCAGGAGAGCTCTGAAGATGGACCTTTCCTGAGAAAACAGGTAGTGGCTAACCACTTTTTCATGACGTCTTCACAGAGTTGGTCAAGGAATCAAGATCTGAGAGAAGACAGGCCATTTCGGGGGAACATAGTATGGCCCACCAGTCAGAGGACACTCCGGATAGTCACAGACGTACTTGGGGGAAGGAGGTGCCTTTGTGGGAGTGGGTGTGGGTTTGTTGTTTTGTCTCATGTTCTGAGAATAGATAGAAAGGGCGGTTTGTTTGGTTTGGAGTGGACAGTTTCTAGTAAGTCATTTGACATGGCGAGTGTTTCTCTTTCTGTGTATCCCACTGTGTCCGTTTTTGTAGACATTAGAAAAGAGAATGCATTAATGGATGTGTCCTGTCTAGTATAAATCTTCCCATAATTCATCCTGCCCAATATATGAATGGACTGCAGCTTGTCTTATCAATGTGCAACACCTGCTATCTTTCTAACTTGTTGTTTTCTTCCTGAATTCTGGCCACTCTCCAGAATAGGCTCATGGATTTGTGTACAAAATATGTACCACCTCCAAGCTCTGTGACATGGCCATGTACTGGATAGCTGAAGAGAATGGCGAGCATCTCAAAAAACTCAGATATCAGTGTGACCAGGAAAGTCTCAGTGCAGAAACCCTGCTTTGGGCCTTTTGCTTACTTATTGTTGTGTTGCACTGAATGTCAGGAAGGTCTTTGCCTCAGGCCACCCCTTTGTGAAGCCTGAAGAAAACAGTTTTCAAATGGAAATGAATGGGCCTCACCTGTGGCTCTTTATCAGCCTCTTGGACCTGTGTGTGGCTGTGACTTAGATTCTCAGCACCTGATGGATCTTAAGAATGATCCCACGTGAGCTTCCAAAACCAAAATGGCAAAAAATATCATTCATTGTGGATGAAGTCTCTTGCCTTCCTCTGTTAGGTTCCTGCACTCCATCAAATGACAATAGGGATTCTTTGGGTCAAATGAGTTCTTCAAAGCCCTGCAGAGGTGCTTGTGTTTTCGCATGACTCTAAATCACCTAAAGAATCGATACCTAAAATCAGTAGGCCTCAAATTGGAGAAACAAAGAAGTATTAACGGCAGGCTTATTTGTTCGCTCCTGTTTCAGAGAAACGGTGTCCAGGCTACCCTGACTTTAGGCAAATGAGGGGCAAACGAGCTGATTTTGGACACTGTCTTGGGCTGCGCCCCTCATGGAAACCTCCAGCCAGAGGTTAAGATGATTGACTATATGGAATAAGATGAAGGCCATGTGGGAGTGTTTTGGTTTTAATTTTGGACATTTGAGTTGCATTGGAAAAAATGACTGGGTCCACGTGAGCTTGAACTCTGGTGTGATTCCCCTTAGAGACTGGGTTTTGGAACTGAACTCAGAGAAGCATTGCCATGAATTTTGTTGGGATTTTAAGAGGCCACGCATGAAAGTCGCTCGTGGAAACTGAGACCTAGGCCCCGGGTGGATTTACACAGAGGCCTGGATTCTCAGCAAGGATATCACATGATTTTATTCTTAAAGAAATGGCAGCCATAGTTGAGAGTCAAAACACACATGGACCTCACATTGTAGACCTCAATGGGCCTGGCCTAATGTGACCTTTTGTCCACTCTTTGGGAAGCTGTGCCTGTGAGAGTTCTCCAGAGATTTCATTGAAATGAGCTTCCTCACCATTTAATGTTTGCTGAATGAACTGAAACCCACAGTGCCTCCAACTTCATGCTTGAAAAATGGCTAGATAAATACCATGAAATTTTTGAAATTCCTATGACCAGGTGGCACTGGAGAAACATTGGATGTCCTGTTGCTGATCATGAGTATACCAGACAGTGCCTTGATTTACTGAGTTTCATGAAAATGGTGTAGAACAGAGATGCCAGAAATTTGGAGCCTGCTGAGTAGTGGGTCTAGAGCAGTGGTGGGGAGGTGTTTGATAAAACATCCGTGGTAGGGCCATGTGGATCTACCATTGGATTCCAAATGGCTTGTAACTGACATGGTGCAGCCAACAGACCCTTATATGTAAAGGCATCTTGTTATATGGAGAGTTTTCAGAGGAAAATTAAGAATCAGGTTGATATGGAAAAGGGGGCAATGGGGCAAGCCGTGAGAGATAGGAGCCTAGTTGGTGCATTCTCTTGCAGACCCTGACCCACCACACGTGACAGAACTCCCTCCAGCACTGTGTCCCAGTTTAGCTCCTAGTATTTCGTGAAACAAATACCAAACTCACAGTGCAGCAGCAAAAACACCACAAAAAGTGGAAGAGGACCAAATGGCTTCACAGTCCACACGGGGAGACACTTAGTCCCCAGTGGCCTCAGTTTACCTACAAAGAGAGGATTCAGCACTGCTTCATCTTGTTCATTGGAAAATAAGAAACCATGTCCTCCAGGTCACATAGATGCAGACCCAGCTTTGATGGTCTCACTACAGAGGAAGCCAAATCTCCTGAAAACTACATATATTTCAAGTGTGGAAGCTCAGAGGCAGTTTCTCA
This sequence comes from Callospermophilus lateralis, assembly GCF_048772815.1. Lineage (NCBI taxonomy): Eukaryota > Metazoa > Chordata > Mammalia > Rodentia > Sciuridae > Callospermophilus > Callospermophilus lateralis. Next base: position 143,677 of record NW_027513200.1, on the reverse strand, counting down.
AAAAGTTTTTAGGCCAGCAGAGCTCCATGTTTGTGGAGTGTTTACCCTGTCCCTTAGTTTTGGAAACTCCTCTACCACCTCCAAGGTTGTGAACTCCTGAGCATTTTCCATTCCAGATATGTATTCACTGATTTTGTAACTCTTCTCCTCTAATTGTGTCTTACTTGGGGTGAAGGTAATGTCAAGGCATTGTTCTGGATGAGAGCGGGAGGATATTTGTGCAGCATATTTTTACATACACATTGGATTCATTTTCCAAATTTCCATTCGAAGTACTGAATCCCTGACACTAACCCATACCTAGTAGACTCAGACTATTCATCCTAATATAATGGAGAAAATTAGCCTAACACATTAGAAATACAAGTACTTCAGAGAAGACATGTTGTATAGTTGGACTTGACATTTGCGTTATATAAGGTAGGAGTTATAAATCTAGTCATATTTATTTGAAATATTCTCCAAGTGTTTTTAAGCTTAACAAATATGTGAATTCTTATTTCCCTTTTCTGTAGCCTATTCACACATGTATATTTATATGCATATATAGAATCCTACCAGGTATCACACGTACATTTTTGTGAGGTGGCTCTCTTGGCAGATACAAATTGTGAGAAGAGTTCACTCCTCCTAAATGCTGTTGGAAATGAAAATTCAACCTATAGGAGAGCGTCCTAGTAGAACAACATTAAACATTAACTCATGTTCAGTAAAATAAATATTTTTGCATTTGTGGATGATACATATTTACTGATGAATTTCGATTGGCATTTATATTGGTACTTTTTAATGTCTGTGAGTGTTGTGTGTGTGTGTGTGTATATACAGATATAGATATAGATATACTCTGCAAATTTTTCAAAATGTGAAATATATGTGTCTAATATACACTCTCTAAATTCATTCATGTTCATGTATGTGGATTTATAATCCACTTTTCACAAGATTATAATCAGAAATATTCATCCACCTGAAATACATATTTGTTTCCTAGTACTGAAAACTAACTTCAGTGAATGGTGCATACAAATCCTAATTATTCTACAGTAACTGACCCAGTCTAACATCAATGCAAGTAGACTCCTATGGGACATGATATGTAATTTGTCATTCATTTGTATTCGACACTGGTACATTATTGTTTCTTCAGTTTTTGCACATCACAGGATATACATTTCATCCACAAGTTCACAAATTAATAAGCATTTGTTTCAACTTTAACCACTTCTTGCTTCAGAACACATGTATTGTCAGGGTATTCTTGACTGGTCTTTTCATGAGACTTCTTTCCAAACACATTATTTTGAATTTCCATAATCATTTTGAAGCAAAACTCACACACTCTTTATGATAAACCTAAACACAAATATTTCCATTACATATATACCTGGTTGGAATGAATGATTGTATATCAATATACGATTTCCTTTAATTTTTCAGATATCAGTTCAATTCATTATTTAAATTTCAAAAAAGTTATATTATTTATTCACAGTATGGTCTATTCATGCTTTTTCTCTATGTTCCTAGAAACAGGGTACACCTCTTTGTACCCCCGATTCTCGTTTTACATCTTCAATATATTGCTCCCAGAAATGGTGAAAGAAATACTCATGTCTCCTCATTATCACAGTAATATTCTGGACAAAAAATGGAAAGGTCACACTTATGATTGTACCAAAGCCTAAATGGAAAGTGAACATGGATTTCTAAAAACATCCATGTCCAGGTTGCCTAATGCTGTCAATTGTCAATCCTATTGGTGACTACATATTTGTTTTTTTCCTAATTTATATATTCAAACTCAACCCTGTTGAAAATGTCTAATTCTATCACTCACTTTATACTTTGCCTGATTTCGTAATGTTTCTATTGATATCTGCTTTTCTACATATTTTCCCCAGTTCAACATAGTGACTGACTCTTCATATGTGCTGACATTTACATTCACTCAACAACCGAAAGTCTATTGCTAAAGAACTTTTGGTCCAAATCCTATACTCACTCTTCTTCCTAAACCTACCGACTATCTTCCTAATCCTACTGAATATCCCTTTTTGACTGGATGTTCTCTTCTAAATTCAATCATCCAATGTACAAGGTCCTATGCCATTGTATATCGAATTATCTGAGGCATCTTTGCAGAACATCATTCAAAGCTAAGTATCCCAATCAAGGGCAAAACCCTTCTGGGCTTCAAATCATACCTAGATTTCTGTTTTCCTACTTATATTTCACCTCTATATTCTTGTAAATATTGCAGGTTCCCAATACCATTATTCATCACACAGAATCACTCGTAATCCAAATCAAACCTGTTTTTAACCCCAAGTATACACTGTTCCCTCAATCATTTTACAGAAGAGCAGAGACAGAGTGGTTCTTACAATACAGGAAAGTTGTGGACCTTCAACCTGATGAGAACCTCAAATGTCCATGCACAAATGGTACCTGGAGAAGTTGTAGGCAGGTATGAAGCACCTGAGAGAGCAAAAGTCATCTTCCATGGCAAACAACCTGGTCAGGATGAAGGGATGTGTCTGAATCTGCCTCTCTCTCTTCTTATTGTACAGAAGATGGACCAAACCAGGGCTGAGTGGAGAGCTGTTCCCGGGTGCCAATGGTGATATACATTCTACCTTATGAAAGTGTCACAGGAAGTTCTGGCAACCTCCATCTTATGTTACCCTTGGAAGCAACTGTTAGGACAAAGTGGTTGCCAAGGCAGTGACCTCGTTCAGTTCCAAAGAATGTGAAATACCTCATTTCCTTTGTGATGGAACTCTCTGAACTTGGTATCCAAGAAGCCAGACAACCAGAGGCAGTCCCAGTCCCAGTCCCAGTGGGCTCACTTGTTTGGATTTACCAAGGACAGAGTCAGTTTTCTTGGTACCTAATGATGTGAGGATGGCCAAATGCCAGGAGAGCTCTGAAGATGGAACTTCCCTGAGAAAACAGGTAGTGGCTAACCACTTTTTCCTGACATCTTCACAGAGTTGGTCAAGGAATCAAGATCTGAGAGAAGACAGGCCATTTCGGGGGAACATAGTATGGCCCACCAGTCAGAGGACACTCCGGATAGTCACAGACGTACTTGGGGGAAGGAGGTGCCTTTGTGGGAGTGGGTGTGGGTTTGTTGTTTTGTCTCATGTTCTGAGAATAGATAGAAAAGGCGGTTTGTTTGGTTTGGAGTGGACAGTTTCTAGTAAGTCATTTGACATGGCGAGTGTTTCTCTTTCTGTGTATCCCACTGTGTCCGTTGTTGTAGACATTAGAAAAGAGAATGCATTAATGGATGTGTCCTGTCTAGTATAAATCTTCCCATAATTCATCCTGCCCAATATATGAATGGACTGCAGCTTGTCTTATCAATGTGCAACACCTGCTATCTTTCTAAGTTGTTGTTTGCTTCCTGAATTCTGGCCACTCTCCAGAATAGGCTCATGGATTTGTGTACAAAATATGTACCACCTCCAAGCTCTGTGACATGGCCATGTACTGGATAGCTGAAGAGAATGGCGAGCATCTCAAAAAACTCAGATATCAGTGTGACCAGGAAAGTCTCAGTGCAGAAACCCTGCTTTGGGCCTTTTGCTTACTTATTGTTGTGTTGCACTGAATGTCAGGAAGGTCTTTGCCTCAGGCCACCCCTTTGTGAAGCCTGAAGAAAACAGTTTTCAAATGGAAATGAATGGGCCTCACCTGTGGCTCTTTATCAGCCTCTTGGACCTGGGTGTGGCTGTGACTTAGATTCTCAGCACCTGATGGATCTTAAGAATGATCCCATGTGAGATTCCAAAACCAAAATGGCAAAAAATATCATTCATTGTGGATGAAGTCTCTTGCCTTCCTCTGTTAGGTTCCTGCACTCCATCAAATGACAATAGGGATTCTTTGGGTCAAATGAGTTCTTCAAAGCCCTGCAGAGGTGCTTGTGTTTTCGCATGACTCTAAATCACCTAAAGAATCGATACCTAAAATCAGTAGGCCTCAAATTGGAGAAACAAAGAAGTATTAACGGCAGGCTTATTTGTTCGCTCCTGTTTCAGAGAAACGGTGTCCAGGCTACCCTGACTTTAGGCAAATGAGGGGCAAACGAGCTGATTTTGGACACTGTCTTGGGCTGCGCCCCTCATGGAAACCTCCAGCCAGAGGTTAAGATGATTGACTATATGGAATAAGATGAAGGCCATGTGGGAGTGTTTTGGTTTTAATTTTGGACATTTGAGTTGCATTGGAAAAAATGACTGGGTCCACGTGAGCTTGAACTCTGGTGTGATTCCCCTTAGAGACTGGGTTTTGGAACTGAACTCAGAGAAGCATTGCCATGAATTTTGTTGGGATTTTAAGAGGCCACGCATGAAAGTCGCTCTTGGAAACTGAGACCTAGGCCCCGGGTGGATTTCCACAGAGGCCTGGGAATCTCAGCAAGGATATCACATGATTTTATTCTTAAAGAAATGGCAGCCATAGTTGAGAGTCAAAACACACATGGACCTCACATTGTAGACCTCAATGGGCCTGGCCTAATGTGACCTTTTGTCCACTCTTTGGGAAGCTGTGCCTGTGAGAGTTCTCCAGAGATTTCATTGAAATGAGCTTCCTCACCATTTAATGTTTGCTGAATGAACTGAAACCCACAGTGCCTCCAACTTCATGCTTGAAAAATGGCTAGATAAATACCATGAAATTTTTGAAATTCCTATGACCAGGTGGCACTGGAGAAACATTGGATGTCCTGTTGCTGATCATGAGTATACCAGACAGTGCCTTGATTTACTGAGTTTCATGAAAATGGTGTAGAACAGAGATGCCAGAAATTTGGAGCCTGCTGAGTAGTGGGTCTAGAGCAGTGGTGGGGAGGTGTTTGATAAAACATCCGTGGTAGGGCCATGTGGATCTACCATTGGATTCCAAATGGCTTGTAACTGACATGGTGCAGCCAACAGACCCTTATATGTAAAGGCATCTTGTTATATGGAGAGTTTTCAGAGGAAAATTAAGAATCAGGTTGATATGGAAAAGGGGGCAATGGGGCAAGCCGTGAGAGATAGGAGCCTAGTTGGTGCATTCTCTTGCAGACCCTGACCCACCACACGTGACAGAACTCCCTCCAGCACTGTGTCCCAGTTTAGCTCCTAGTATTTCGTGAAACAAATACCAAACTCACAGTGCAGCAGCAAAAACACCACAAAAAGTGGAAGAGGACCAAATGGCTTCACAGTCCACACGGGGAGACACTTAGTCCCCAGTGGCCTCAGTTTACCTACAAAGAGAGGATTCAGCACTGCTTCATCTTGTTCATTGGAAAATAAGAAACCATGTCCTCCAGGTCACATAGATGCAGACCCAGCTTTGATGGTCTCACTACAGAGGAAGCCAAATCTCCTGAAAACTACATATATTTCAAGTGTGGAAGCTCAGAGGCAGTTTCTCAAAAAGTTTTTAGGCCAGCAGAGCTCCATGTTTGTGGAGTGTTTACCCTGTCCCTTAGTTTTGGAAACTCCTCTACCACCTCCAAGGTTGTGAACTCCTGAGCATTTTCCATTCCAGATATGTATTCACTGATTTTGTAACTCTTCTCCTCTAATTGTGTCTTACTTGGGGTGAAGGTAATGTCAAGGCATTGTTCTGGATGAGAGCGGGAGGATATTTGTGCAGCATATTTTTACATACACATTGGATTCATTTTCCAAATTTCCATTCGAAGTACTGAATCCCTGACACTAACCCATACCTAGTAGACTCAGACTATTCATCCTAATATAATGGAGAAAATTAGCCCAACACATTAGAAATACAAGTACTTCAGAGGAGACATGTTGTATAGTTGGACTTGACATTTGCATTATATAAGGTAGGAGTTATAAATCTAGTCAAATTTATTTGAAATATTCTCCATGTGTTTTTAAGCTTAACAAATATGTGAATTCTTATTTCCCTTTTCTGTAGCCTATTCACACATGTATATTTATATGCATATATAGAATCCTACCAGGTATCACACGTACATTTTTGTGAGGTGGCTGTCTTGGCAGATACAAATTGTGAGAAGAGTTCACTCCTCCTAAATGCTGTTGGAAATGAAAATTCAACCTATAGGAGAGCGTCCTAGTAGAACAACATTATACATTAACTCATGTTCAGTAAAATAAATATTTTTGCATTTGTGGATGATACATATTTACTGATGAATTTCGATTGGCATTTATATTGGTACTTTTTAATGTCGGTGAGTGTTGTGTGTGTGTGTGTGTATATACAGATATAGATATAGATATACTCTGCAAATTTTTCAAAATATGAAATATATGTGTCTAATATACACTCTCTAAATTCATTCATGTTCATGTATGTGGATTTATAATCCACTTTTCACAAGATTATAATCAGAAATATTCATCCACCTGAAATACATATTTGTTTCCTAGTACTGAAAACTAACTTCAGTGAATGGTGCATACAAATCCTAATTATTCTACAGTAACTGACCCAGTCTAACATCAATGCAAGTAGACTCCTATGGGACATGATATGTAATTTGTCATTCATTTGTATTCGACACTGGTACATTATTGTTTCTTCAGTTTTTGCACATCACAGGATATACATTTCATCCACAAGTTCACAAATTAATAAGCATTTGTTTCAACTTTAACCACTTCTTGCTTCAGAACACATGTATTGTCAGGGTATTCTTGACTGGTCTTTTCATGAGACTTCTTTCCAAACACATTATTTTGAATTTCCATAATCATTTTGAAGCAAAACTCACACACTCTTTATGATAAACCTAAACACAAATATTTCCATTACATATATACCTGGTTGGAATGAATGATTGTATATCAATATACGATTTCCTTTAATTTTTCAGATATCAGTTCAATTCATTATTTAAATTTCAAAAAAGTTATATTATTTATTCACAGTATGGTCTATTCATGCTTTTTCTCTATGTTCCTAGAAACAGGGTACACCTCTTTGTACCCCCGATTCTCGTTTTACATCTTCAATATATTGCTCCCAGAAATGGTGAAAGAAATACTCATGTCACCTCATTATCACAGTAATATTCTGGACAAAAAATGGAAAGGTCACACTTATGATTGTACCAAAGCCTAAATGGAAAGTGAACATGGATTTCTAAAAACATCCATGTCCAGGTTGCCTAATGCTGTCAATTGTCAATCCTATTGGTGACTACATATTTGTTTTTTTCCTAATTTATATATTCAAACTCAACCCTGTTGAAAATGTCTAATTCTATCACTCACTTTATACTTTGCCTGATTTCGTAATGTTTCTATTGATATCTGCTTTTCTACATATTTTCCCCAGTTCAACATAGTGACTGACTCTTCATATGTGCTGACATTTACATTCACTCAACAACCGAAAGTCTATTGCTAAAGAACTTTTGGTCCAAATCCTATACTCACTCTTCTTCCAAAACCTACCGACTATCTTCCTAATCCTACTGAATATTTCTTTTTGACTGGATGTTCTCTTCTAAATTCAATCATCCAATGTACAAGGTCCTATGCCATTGTATATCGAATTATCTGAGGCATCTTTGCAGAACATCATTCAAAGCTAAGTATCCCAATCAAGGGCAAAACCCTTCTGGGCTTCAAATCATACCTAGATTTCTGTTTTCCTACTTATATTTCACCTCTATATTCTTGTAAATATTGCAGGTTCCCAATACCATTATTCATCACACAGAATCACTCGTAATCCAAATCAAACCTGTTTTTAACTCCAAGTATACACTGTTCCCTCAATCATTTTACAGAAGAGCAGAGACAGAGTGGTTCTTACAATACAGGAAAGTTGTGGACCTTCAACCTGATGAGAACCTCAAATGTCCATGCACAAATGGTACCTGGAGAAGTTGTAGGCAGGTATGAAGCACCTGAGAGAGCAAAAGTCATCTTCCATGGCAAACAACCTGGTCAGGATGAAGGGATGTGTCTGAATCTGCCTCTCTCTCTTCTTATTGTACAGAAGATGGACCAAACCAGGGCTGAGTGGAGAGCTGTTCCCGGGTGCCAATGGTGATATACATTCTACCTTATGAAAGTGTCACAGGAAGTTCTGGCAACCTCCATCTTATGTTACCCTTGGAAGCAACTGTTAGGACAAAGTGGTTGCCAAGGCAGTGACCTCATTCAGTTCCAAAGAATGTGAAATACCTCATTTCCTTGGTGATGGAACTCTCTGAACTTGGTATCCAAGAAGCCAGACACCCAGAGGCAGTCCCAGTCCCAGTCCCAGTGGGCTCACTTGTTTGGATTTACCAAGGACAGAGTCAGTTTTCTTGGTACCTAATGATGTGAGGATGGCCAAATGCCAGGAGAGCTCTGAAGATGAACCTTCCCTGAGAAAACAGGTAGTGGCTAACCACTTTTTCCTGACAACTTCACAGAGTTGGTCAAGGAATCAAGATCTGAGAGAAGACAGGCCATTTCGGGGGAACATAGTATGGCCCACCAGTCAGAGGACACTCCGGATAGTCACAGACGTACTTGGGGGAAGGAGGTGCCTTTGTGGGAGTGGGTGTGGGTTTGTTGTTTTGTCTCATGTTCTGAGAATAGATAGAAAAGGCGGTTTGTTTGGTTTGGAGTGGACAGTTTCTAGTAAGTCATTTGACATGGCGAGTGTTTCTCTTTCTGTGTATCCCACTGTGTCCGTTGTTGTAGACATTAGAAAAGAGAATGCATTAATGGATGTGTCCTGTCTAGTATAAATCTTCCCATAATTCATCCTGCCCAATATATGAATGGACTGCAGCTTGTCTTATCAATGTGCAACACCTGCTATCTTTCTAAGTTGTTGAGTGCTTCCTGAATTCTGGCCACTCTCCAGAATAGGCTCACGGATTTGTGTACAAAATATGTACCACCTCCAAGCTCTGTGACATGGCCATGTACTGGATAGCTGAAGAGAATGGCGAGCATCTCAAAAAACTCAGATATCAGTGTGACCAGGAAAGTCTCAGTGCAGAAACCCTGCTTTGGGCCTTTTGCTTACTTATTGTTGTGTTGCACTGAATGTCAGGAAGGTCTTTGCCTCAGGCCACCCCTTTGTGAAGCCTGAAGAAAACAGTTTTCAAATGGAAATGAATGGGCCTCACTTGTGGCTCTTTATCAGCCTCTTGGACCTGGGTGTGGCTGTGACTTAGATTCTCAGCACCTGATGGATCTTAAGAATGATCCCATGTGAGATTCCAAAACCAAAATGGCAAAAAATATCATTCATTGTGGATGAAGTCTCTTGCCTTCCTCTGTTAGGTTCCTGCACTCCATCAAATGACAATAGGGATTCTTTGGGTCAAATGAGTTCTTCAAAGCCCTGCAGAGGTGCTTGTGTTTTCGCATGACTCTAAATCACCTAAAGAATCGATACCTAAAATCAGTAGGCCTCAAATTGGAGAAACAAAGAAGTATTAACGGCAGGCTTATTTGTTCGCTCCTGTTTCAGAGAAACGGTGTCCAGGCTACCCTGACTTTAGGCAAATGAGGGGCAAACGAGCTGATTTTGGACACTGTCTTGGGCTGCGCCCCTCATGGAAACCTCCAGCCAGAGGTTAAGATGATTGACTATATGGAATAAGATGAAGGCCATGTGGGAGTGTTTTGGTTTTAATTTTGGACATTTGAGTTGCATTGGAAAAAATGACTGGGTCCACGTGAGCTTGAACTCTGGTGTGATTCCCCTTAGAGACTGGGTTTTGGAACTGAACTCAGAGAAGCATTGCCATGAATTTTGTTGGGATTTTAAGAGGCCACGCATGAAAGTCGCTCTTGGAAACTGAGACCTAGGCCCCGGGTGGATTTCCACAGAGGCCTGGGAATCTCAGCAAGGATATCACATGATTTTATTCTTAAAGAAATGGCAGCCATAGTTGAGAGTCAAAACACACATGGACCTCACATTGTAGACCTCAATGGGCCTGGCCTAATGTGACCTTTTGTCCACTCTTTGGGAAGCTGTGCCTGTGAGAGTTCTCCAGAGATTTCATTGAAATGAGCTTCCTCACCATTTAATGTTTGCTGAATGAACTGAAACCCACAGTGCCTCCAACTTCATGCTTGAAAAATGGCTAGATAAATACCATGAAATTTTTGAAATTCCTATGACCAGGTGGCACTGGAGAAACATTGGATGTCCTGTTGCTGATCATGAGTATACCAGACAGTGCCTTGATTTACTGAGTTTCATGAAAATGGTGTAGAACAGAGATGCCAGAAATTTGGAGCCTGCTGAGTAGTGGGTCTAGAGCAGTGGTGGGGAGGTGTTTGATAAAACATCCGTGGTAGTGCCATGTGGATCTACCATTGGTTTCCAAATGGCTTGTAACTGACATGGTGCAGCCAACAGACCCTGATATGTAAAGGCATCTTGTTATATGGAGAGTTTTCAGAGGAAAATTAAGAATCAGGTTGATATGGACAAGGGGGCAATTTGGCAAGGTGTGAGAGATAGGAGCCTAGTTGGTGCATTCTCTTGCAGACCCTGACCCACCACACGTGACAGAACGCCCTCCAGCACTGTGTCCCAGTTTAGCTCCTAGTATTTCGAGAAACAAATACCAAACTCACAGTGCAGCAGCAAAAACACCACAAAAAGTGGAAGAGGACCAAATGGCTTCACAGTCCACACGGGGAGACACTTAGTCCCCAGTGGCCTCAGTTTACCTACAAAGAGAGGATTCAGCACTGCTTCATCTTGTTCATTGGAAAATAAGAAACCATGTCCTCCAGGTCACATAGATGCAGACCCAGCTTTGATGGTCTCACTACAGAGGAAGCCAAATCTCCAGAAAACTACATATATTCAAGTGTGGAAGCTCAGAGGCAGTTTCTCAAAAAGTTTTTAGGCCAGCAGAGCTCCATATTTGTGGAGTGTTTACCCTGTCCCTTAGTTTTGGAAACTCCTCTACCACCTCCAAGGTTGTGAACTCCTGAGCATTTTCCATTCCAGATATGTATTCACTGATTTTGTAACTCTTCTCCTCTAATTGTGTCTTACTTGGGGTGAAGGTAATGTCAAGGCATTGTTCTGGATGAGAGCGGGAGGATATTTGTGCAGCATATATTTACATACACATTGGATTCATTTTCCAATTTTCCATTCGAAATACTGAATCCCTGACACTAACCCATACCTAGTAGACTCAGACTATTCATCCTAATATAATGGAGAAAATTAACCCAACACAGTAGAAATACAAGTACTTCAGAGGAGACATGTTGTATAGTTGGACTTGACATTTGCATTATATAAGGTAGGAATTATAAATCTAGTCAAATTTATTTGAAATATTCTCCATGTGTTTTAAACTTAACAAATATGTGAATTCTTGTTTCCTTTTTCTGTAGTCTATTCACACATGTATATTTATATGCATATATAGAATCCTACCAGGTATCACACGTACATTTTTGTGAGGTGGCTGTCTTGGCAGATACAAATTGTGAGAAGAGTTCACTCCTCCTAAATGCTGTTGGAAATGAAAATTCAACTTATAGGAGAGCGTCCTAGTAGAACAACATTATACATTAGCTCATGTTCAGTAAAATAAATATTTTTGCATTTGTGGATGATACATATTTACTGATGAATTTCGATTGGCATTTATATTGGTACTTTTTAATGTCTGTGAGTTGTGTGTGTGTGTGTGTGTGTGTGTATAGATATAGATATAGATATAGATATACTCTGCAAATTTTTCAAAATATGAAATATATGTGTCTAATATACACTCTCTAAATTCATTCATGTTCATGTATGTGGATTTATAATCCACTTTTCACAAGATGATAATCAGAAATATTCATCCACCTGAAATACATATTTGTTTCCTAGTACTGAAAACTAACTTCAGTGAATGGTGCATACAAATCCTAATTATTCTACAGTAACTGACCCAGTCTAACATCAATGCAAGTAGACTCCTATGGGACATGATATGTAATTTGTCATTCATTTGTATTCGACACTGGTACATTATTGTTTCTTCAGTTTTTGCACATCACAGGATATACATTTCATCCACAAGTTCACAAATTAATAAGCATTTGTTTCAACTTTAACCACTTCTTGCTTCAGAACACATGTATTGTCAGGGTATTCTTGACTGGTCTTTTCATGAGACTTCTTTCCAAACACATTATTTTGAATTTCCATAATCATTTTGAAGCAAAACTCACACACTCTTTATGATAAACCTAAACACAAATATTTCCATTACATATATACCTGGTTGGAATGAATGATTGTATATCAATATACGATTTCCTTTAATTTTTCAGATATCAGTTCAATTCATTATTTAAAGTTCAAAAAAGTTATATTATTTATTCACAGTATGGTCTATTCATGCTTTTTCTCTATGTTCCTAGAAACAGGGTACACCTCTTTGTACCCCCGATTCTCATTTTACATCTTCAATATATTGCTCCCAGAAATGGTGAAAGAAATACTCATGTCACCTCATTATCACAGTAATATTCTGGACAAAAAATGGAAAGGTCACACTTATGATTGTACCAAAGCCTAAATGGAAAGTGAACATGGATTTCTAAAAACATCCATGTCCAGGTTGCCTAATGCTGTCAATTGTCAATCCTATTGGTGACTACATATTTGTTTTTTTCCTAATTTATATATTCAAACTCAACCCTGTTGAAAATGTCTAATTCTATCACTCACTTTATACTTTGCCTGATTTCGTAATGTTTCTATTGATATCTGCTTTTCTACATATTTTCCCCAGTTCAACATAGTGACTGACTCTTCATATGTGCTGATATTTACATTCACTCAACAACCGAAAGTCTATTGCTAAAGAACTTTTGGTCCAAATCCTACACTCACTCTTCTTCCTAAACCTACCGACTATCTTCCTAATCCTACTGAATATCCCTTTTTGACTGGATGTTCTCTTCTAAATTCAATCATCCAATGTACAAGGTCCTATGCCATTGTATATGGAATTATCTGAGGCATCTTTGCAGAACATCATTCAAAGCTAAGTATCCCAATCAAGGGCAAAACCCTTCTGGGCTTCAAATCATACCTAGATTTCTGTTTTCCTACTTATATTTCACCTCTATATTCTTGTAAATATTGCAGGTTCCCAATACCATTATTCATCACACAGAATCACTCGTAATCCAAATCAACCCTTTTTTAACCCCAAGTATACACTGTTCCCTCAATCATTTTACAGAAGAGCAGAGACAGAGTGGTTCTTACAATACAGGAAAGTTGTGGACCTTCAACCTGATGAGAACCTCAAATGTCCATGCACAAATGGTACCTGGAGAAGTTGTAGGCAGGTATGAAGCACCTGAGAGAGCAAAAGTCATCTTCGATGGCACACAACCTGGTCAGGATGAAGGGATGTGTCTGAATCTGCCTCTCTCTCTTCTTATTGTACAGAAGATGGACCAAACCAGGGCTGAGTGGAGAGCTGTTCCCGGGTGCCAATGGTGATATACATTCTACCTTATGAAAGTGTCACAGGAAGTTCTGGCAACCTCCATCTTATGTTACCCTTGGAAGCAACTGTTAGGACAAAGTGGTTGCCAAGGCAGTGACCTCATTCAGTTCCAAAGAATGTGAAATACCTCATTTCCTTGGTGATGGAACTCTCTGAACTTGGTATCCAAGAAGCCAGACACCCAGAGGCAGTCCCAGTCCCAGTCCCAGTGGGCTCACTTGTTTGGATTTACCAAGGACAGAGTCAGTTTTCTTGGTACCTAATGATGTGAGGATGGCCAAATGCCAGGAGAGCTCTGAAGATGGACCTTTCCTGAGAAAACAGGTAGTGGCTAACCACTTTTTCCTGACATCTTCACAGAGTTGGTCAAGGAATCAAGATCTGAGAGAAGACAGGCCATTTCGGGGGAACATAGTATGGCCCACCAGTCAGAGGACACTCCGGATAGTCACAGACCTACTTGGGGGAAGGAGGTGCCTTTGTGGGAGTGGGTGTGGGTTTGCTGTTTTGTCTCATGTTCTGAGAATAGATAGAAAAGGCGGTTTGTTTGGTTTGGAGTGGACAGTTTCTAGTAAGTCATTTGACATGGCGAGTGTTTCTCTTTCTGTGTATCCCACTGTGTCCGTTGTTGTAGACCTTAGAAAAGAGAATGCATTAATGGATGTGTCCTGTCTAGTATAAATCTTCCCATAATTCATCCTGCCCAATATATGAATGGACTGCAGCTTGTCTTATCAATGTGCAACACCTGCTATCTTTCTAAGTTGTTGTTTGCTTCCTGAATTCTGCCCACTCTCCAGAATAGGCTCATGGATTTGTGTACAAAATATGTACCACCTCCAATCTCTGTGACATGGCCATGTACTGGATAGCTGAAGAGAATGGCGAGCATCTCAAAAAACTCAGATATCAGTGTGACCAGGAAAGTCTCAGTGCAGAAACCCTGCTTTGGGCCTTTTGCTTACTTATTGTTGTGTTGCACTGAATGTCAGGAAGGTCTTTGCCTCAGGCCACCCCTTTGTGAAGCCTGAAGAAAACAGTTTTCAAATGGAAATGAATGGGCCTCACCTGTGGCTCTTTATCAGCCTCTTGGACCTGTGTGTGGCTGTGACTTAGATTCTCAGCACCTGATGGATCTTAAGAATGATCCCACGTGAGCTTCCAAAACCAAAATGGCAAAAAATATCATTCATTGTGGATGAAGTCTCTTGCCTTCCTCTGTTAGGTTCCTGCACTCCATCAAATGACAATAGGGATTCTTTGGGTCAAATGAGTTCTTCAAAGCCCTGCAGAGGTGCTTGTGTTTTCGCATGACTCTAAATCACCTAAAGAATCGATACCTAAAATCAGTAGGCCTCAAATTGGAGAAACAAAGAAGTATTAACGGCAGGCTTATTTGTTCGCTCCTGTTTCAGAGAAACGGTGTCCAGGCTACCCTGACTTTAGGCAAATGAGGGGCAAAGGAGCTGATTTTGGACACTGTCTTGGGCTGCGCCCCTCATGGAAACCTCCAGCCAGAGGTTAAGATGATTGACTATATGGAATAAGATGAAGGCCATGTGGGAGTGTTTTGGTTTTAATTTTGGTCATTTGTGTTGCATTGGAAAAAATGACTGGGTCCACGTGAGCTTGAACTCTGGTGTGATTCCCCTTAGAGACTGGGTTTTGGAACTGAACTCAGAGAAGCATTGCCATGAATTTTGTTGGGATTTTAAGAGGCCACGCATGAAAGTCGCTCTTGGAAACTGAGACCTAGGCCCCGGGTGGATTTCCACAGAGGCCTGGGAATCTCAGCATGGATATCACATGATTTTATTCTTAAAGAAATGGCAGCCATAGTTGAGAGTCAAAACACACATGGACCTCACATTGTAGACCTCAATGGGCCTGGCCTAATGTGACCTTTTGTCCACTCTTTGGGAAGCCGTGCCTGTGAGAGTTCTCCAGAGATTTCATTGAAATGAGCTTCCTCACCATTTAATGTTTGCTGAATGAACTGAAACCCACAGTGCCTCCAACTTCATGCTTGAAAAATGGCTAGATAAATACCATGAAATTTTTGAAATTCCTATGACCAGGTGGCACAGGAGAAACATTGGATGTCCTGTTGCTGATCATGAGTATACCAGACAGTGCCTTGATTTACTGAGTTTCATGAAAATGGTGTAGAACAGAGATGCCAGAAATTTGGAGCCTGCTGAGTAGTGGGTCTAGAGCAGTGGTGGGGAGGTGTTTGCTAAAACATCCGTGGTAGGGCCATGTGGATCTACCATTGGATTCCAAATGGCTTGTAACTGACATGGTGCAGCCAACAGACCCTTATATGTAAAGGCATCTTGTTATATGGAGAGTTTTCAGAGGAAAATTAAGAATCAGGTTGATATGGACAAGGGGGCAATGGGGCAAGCTGTGAGAGATAGGAGCCTAGTTGGTGCATTCTCTTGCAGACCCTGACCCACCACACGTGACAGAACTACCTCCAGCACTGTGTCCCAGTATAGCTCCTAGTATTTCGTGAAACAAATACCAAACTCACAGTGCAGCAGCAAAAACACCACAAAAAGTGGAAGAGGACCAAATGGCTTCACAGTCCACACGGGGAGACACTTAGTCCCCAGTGGCCTCAGTTTACCTACAAAGAGAGGATTCAGCACTGCTTCATCTTGTTCATTGGAAAATAAGAAACCATGTCCTCCAGGTCACATAGATGCAGACCCAGCTTTGATGGTCTCACTACAGAGGAAGCCAAATCTCCTGAAAACTACATATATTTCAAGTGTGGAAGCTCAGAGGCAGTTTCTCAAAAAGTTTTTAGGCCAGCAGAGCTCCATGTTTGTGGAGTGTTTACCCTGTCCCTTAGTTTTGGAAACTCCTCTACCACCTCCAAGGTTGTGAACTCCTGAGCATTTTCCATTCCAGATATGTATTCACTGATTTTGTAACTCTTCTCCTCTAATTGTGTCTTACTTGGGGTGAAGGTAATGTCAAGGCATTGTTCTGGATGAGAGCGGGAGGATATTTGTGCAGCATATTTTTACATACACATTGGATTCATTTTCCAATTTTCCATTCGAAATACTGAATCCCTGACACTAACCCATACCTAGTAGACTCAGACTATTCATCCTAATATAATGGAGAAAATTAACCCAACACATTAGAAATACAAGTACTTCAGAGGAGACATGTTGTATAGTTGGACTTGACATTTGCATTATATAAGGTAGGAGTTATAAATCTAGTCAAATTTATTTGAAATATTCTCCATGTGTTTTAAACTTAACAAATATGTGAATTCTTGTTTCCTTTTTCTGTAGTCTATTCACACATGTATATTTATATGCATATATAGAATCCTACCAGGTATCACACGTACATTTTTGTGAGGTGGCTGTCTTGGCAGATTCAAATTGTGAGAAGAGTTCACTCCTCCTAAATGCTGTTGGAAATGAAAATTCAACTTATAGGAGAGAGTCCTAGTAGAACAACATTATACATTAGCTCATGTTCAGTAAAATAAATATTTTTGCATTTGTGGATGATACATATTTACTGATGAATTTCGATTGGCATTTATATTGGTACTTTTTAATGTCTGTGAGTTGTGTGTGTGTGTGTGTGTGTGTGTGTATAGATATAGATATAGATATAGATATACTCTGCAAATTTTTCAAAATATGAAATATATGTGTCTAATATACACTCTCTAAATTCATTCATGTTCATGTATGTGGATTTATAATCCACTTTTCACAAGATGATAATCAGAAATATTCATCCACCTGAAATACATATTTGTTTCCTAGTACTGAAAACTAACTTCAGTGAATGGTGCATACAAATCCTAATTATTCTACAGTAACTGACCCAGTCTAACATCAATGCAAGTAGACTCCTATGGGACATGATATGTAATTTGTCATTCATTTGTATTCGACACTGGTACATTATTGTTTCTTCAGTTTTTGCACATCACAGGATATACATTTCATCCACAAGTTCACAAATTAATAAGCATTTGTTTCAACTTTAACCACTTCTTGCTTCAGAACACATGTATTGTCAGGGTATTCTTGACTGGTCTTTTCATGAGACTTCTTTCCAAACACATTATTTTGAATTTCCATAATCATTTTGAAGCAAAACTCACACACTCTTTATGATAAACCTAAACACAAATATTTCCATTACATATATACCTGGTTGGAATGAATGATTGTATATCAATATACGATTTCCTTTAATTTTTCAGATATCAGTTCAATTCATTATTTAAAGTTCAAAAAAGTTATATTATTTATTCACAGTATGGTCTATTCATGCTTTTTCTCTATGTTCCTAGAAACAGGGTACACCTCTTTGTACCCCCGATTCTCATTTTACATCTTCAATATATTGCTCCCAGAAATGGTGAAAGAAATACTCATGTCACCTCATTATCACAGTAATATTCTGGACAAAAAATGGAAAGGTCACACTTATGATTGTACCAAAGCCTAAATGGAAAGTGAACATGGATTTCTAAAAACATCCATGTCCAGGTTGCCTAATGCTGTCAATTGTCAATCCTATTGGTGACTACATATTTGTTTTTTTCCTAATTTATATATTCAAACTCAACCCTGTTGAAAATGTCTAATTCTATCACTCACTTTATACTTTGCCTGATTTCGTAATGTTTCTATTGATATCTGCTTTTCTACATATTTTCCCCAGTTCAACATAGTGACTGACTCTTCATATGTGCTGATATTTACATTCACTCAACAACCGAAAGTCTATTGCTAAAGAACTTTTGGTCCAAATCCTACACTCACTCTTCTTCCTAAACCTACCGACTATCTTCCTAATCCTACTGAATATCCCTTTTTGACTGGATGTTCTCTTCTAAATTCAATCATCCAATGTACAAGGTCCTATGCCATTGTATATGGAATTATCTGAGGCATCTTTGCAGAACATCATTCAAAGCTAAGTATCCCAATCAAGGGCAAAACCCTTCTGGGCTTCAAATCATACCTAGATTTCTGTTTTCCTACTTATATTTCACCTCTATATTCTTGTAAATATTGCAGGTTCCCAATACCATTATTCATCACACAGAATCACTCGTAATCCAAATCAACCCTTTTTTAACCCCAAGTATACACTGTTCCCTCAATCATTTTACAGAAGAGCAGAGACAGAGTGGTTCTTACAATACAGGAAAGTTGTGGACCTTCAACCTGATGAGAACCTCAAATGTCCATGCACAAATGGTACCTGGAGAAGTTGTAGGCAGGTATGAAGCACCTGAGAGAGCAAAAGTCATCTTCCATGGCAAACAACCTGGTCAGGATGAAGGGATGTGTCTGAATCTGCCTCTCTCTCTTCTTATTGTACAGAAGATGGACCAAACCAGGGCTGAGTGGAGAGCTGTTCCCGGGTGCCAATGGTGATATACATTCTACCTTATGAAAGTGTCACAGGAAGTTCTGGCAACCTCCATCTTATGTTACCCTTGGAAGCAACTGTTAGGACAAAGTGGTTGCCAAGGCAGTGACCTCATTCAGTTCCAAAGAATGTGAAATACCTCATTTCCTTGGTGATGGAACTCTCTGAACTTGGTATCCAAGAAGCCAGACACCCAGAGGCAGTCCCAGTCCCAGTCCCAGTGGGCTCACTTGTTTGGATTTACCAAGGACAGAGTCAGTTTTCTTGGTACCTAATGATTTGAGGATGGCCAAATGCCAGGAGAGCTCTGAAGATGGACCTTTCCTGAGAAAACAGGTAGTGGCTAACCACTTTTTCATGACGTCTTCACAGAGTTGGTCAAGGAATCAAGATCTGAGAGAAGACAGGCCATTTCGGGGGAACATAGTATGGCCCACCAGTCAGAGGACACTCCGGATAGTCACAGACGTACTTGGGGGAAGGAGGTGCCTTTGTGGGAGTGGGTGTGGGTTTGTTGTTTTGTCTCATGTTATGAGAATAGATAGAAAAGGCGGTTTGTTTGGTTTGGAGTGGACAGTTTCTAGTAAGTCATTTGACATGGCGAGTGTTTCTCTTTCTGTGTATCCCACTGTGTCCGTTGTTGTAGACCTTAGAAAAGAGAATGCATTAATGGATGTGTCCTGTCTAGTATAAATCTTCCCATAATTCATCCTGCCCAATATATGAATGGACTGCAGCTTGTCTTATCAATGTGCAACACCTGCTATCTTTCTAAGTTGTTGTTTGCTTCCTGAATTCTGCCCACTCTCCAGAATAGGCTCATGGATTTGTGTACAAAATATGTACCACCTCCAAGCTCTGTGACATGGCCATGTACTGGATAGCTGAAGAGAATGGCGAGCATCTCAAAAAACTCAGATATCAGTGTGACCAGGAAAGTCTCAGTGCAGACACCCTGCTTTGGGCCTTTTGCTTACTTATTGTTGTGTTGCACTGAATGTCAGGAAGGTCTTTGCCTCAGGCCACCCCTTTGTGAAGCCTGAAGAAAACAGTTTTCAAATGGAAATGAATGGGCCTCACCTGTGGCTCTTTATCAGCCTCTTGGACCTGTGTGTGGCTGTGACTTAGATTCTCAGCACCTGATGGATCTTAAGAATGATCCCACGTGAGCTTCCAAAACCAAAATGGCAAAAAATATCATTCATTGTGGATGAAGTCTCTTGCCTTCCTCTGTTAGGTTCCTGCACTCCATCAAATGACAATAGGGATTCTTTGGGTCAAATGAGTTCTTCAAAGCCCTGCAGAGGTGCTTGTGTTTTCGCATGACTCTAAATCACCTAAAGAATCGATACCTAAAATCAGTAAGCCTCAAATTGGAGAAACAAAGAAGTATTAACGGCAGGCTTATTTGTTCGCTCCTGTTTCAGAGAAACGGTGTCCAGGCTACCCTGACTTTAGGCAAATGAGGGGCAAAGGAGCTGATTTTGGACACTGTCTTGGGCTGCGCCCCTCATGGAAACCTCCAGCCAGAGGTTAAGATGATTGACTATATGGAATAAGATGAAGGCCATGTGGGAGTGTTTTGGTTTTAATTTTGGTCATTTGTGTTGCATTGGAAAAAATGACTGGGTCCACGTGAGCTTGAACTCTGGTGTGATTCCCCTTAGAGACTGGGTTTTGGAACTGAACTCAGAGAAGCATTGCCATGAATTTTGTTGGGATTTTAAGAGGCCACGCATGAAAGTCGCTCTTGGAAACTGAGACCTAGGCCCCGGGTGGATTTCCACAGAGGCCTGGGAATCTCAGCATGGATATCACATGATTTTATTCTTAAAGAAATGGCAGCCATAGTTGAGAGTCAAAACACACATGGACCTCACATTGTAGACCTCAATGGGCCTGGCCTAATGTGACCTTTTGTCCACTCTTTGGGAAGCCGTGCCTGTGAGAGTTCTCCAGAGATTTCATTGAAATGAGCTTCCTCACCATTTAATGTTTGCTGAATGAACTGAAACCCACAGTGCCTCCAACTTCATGCTTGAAAAATGGCTA
Source organism: Callospermophilus lateralis (assembly GCF_048772815.1). Taxonomy (NCBI): domain Eukaryota; kingdom Metazoa; phylum Chordata; class Mammalia; order Rodentia; family Sciuridae; genus Callospermophilus; species Callospermophilus lateralis. The sequence goes on along the minus strand of NW_027513200.1, from coordinate 122,679 downwards.
GATAAATACCATGAAATTTTTGAAATTCCTATGACCAGGTGGCACAGGAGAAACATTGGATGTTCTGTTGCTGATCATGAGTATACCAGACAGTGCCTTGATTTACTGAGTTTCATGAAAATGGTGTAGAACAGAGATGCCAGAAATTTGGAGCCTGCTGAGTAGTGGGTCTAGAGCAGTGGTGGGGAGGTGTTTGATAAAACATCCGTGGTAGGGCCATGTGGATCTACCATTGGATTCCAAATGGCTTGTAACTGACATGGTGCAGCCAACAGACCCTTATATGTAAAGGCATCTTGTTATATGGAGAGTTTTCAGAGGAAAATTAAGAATCAGGTTGATATGGACAAGGGGGCAATGAGGAAAGCTGTGAGAGATAGGAGCCTAGTTGGTGCATTCTCTTGCAGACCCTGACCCACCACACGTGACAGAACTCCCTCCAGCACTGTGTCCCAGTTTAGCTCCTAGTATTTCGTGAAACAAATACCAAACTCACAGTGCAGCAGCAAAAACACCACAAAAAGTGGAAGAGGACCAAATGGCTTCACAGTCCACACGGGGAGACACTTAGTCCCCAGTGGCCTCAGTTTACCTACAAAGAGAGGATTCAGCACTGCTTCATCTTGTTCATTGGAAAATAAGAAACCATGTCCTCCAGGTCACATAGATGCAGACCCAGCTTTGATGTTCTCACTAGAGAGGAAGCCAAATCTCCTGAAAACAACATATATTTCAAGTGTGGAAGCTCAGAGGCAGTTTCTCAAAAAGTTTTTAGGCCAGCAGAGCTCCATGTTTGTGGAGGGTTTACCCTGTCCCTTAGTTTTGGAAACTCCTCTACCACCTCCAAGGTTGTGAACTCCTGAGCATTTTCCATTCCAGATATGTATTCACTGCTTTTGTAACTCTTCTCCTCTAATTGTGTCTTACTTGGGGTGAAGGTAATGTCAAGGCATTGTTCTGGATGAGAGCGGGAGGATATTTGTGCAGCATATATTTACATACACATTGGATTCATTTTCCAATTTTCCATTCGAAATACTGAATCCCTGACACTAACCCATACCTAGTAGACTCAGACTATTCATCCTAATATAATGGAGAAAATTAACCCAACACATTAGAAATACAAGTACTTCAGAGGAGACATGTTGTATAGTTGGACTTGACATTTGCATTATATAAGGTAGGAGTTATAAATCTAGTCAAATTTATTTGAAATATTCTCCATGTGTTTTAAACTTAACAAATATGTGAATTCATGTTTCCTTTTTCTGTAGTCTATTCACACATGTATATTTATATGCATATATAGAATCCTACCAGGTATCACACGTACATTTTTGTGAGGTGGCTGTCTTGGCAGATTCAAATTGTGAGAAGAGTTCACTCCTCCTAAATGCTGTTGGAAATGAAAATTCAACTTATAGGAGAGAGTCCTAGTAGAACAACATTATACATTAGCTCATGTTCAGTAAAATAAAAATTTTTGCATTTGTGGATGATACATATTTACTGATGAATTTCGATTGGCATTTATATTGGTACTTTTTAATGTCTGTGAGTTGTGTGTGTGTGTGTGTGTGTGTGTGTGTGTGTATAGATATAGATATAGATATAGATATACTCTGCAAATTTTTCAAAATATGAAATATATTTGTCTAATATACACTCTCTAAATTCATTCATGTTCATGTATGTGGATTTATAATCCACTTTTCACAAGATTATAATCAGAAATATTTATTCACCTGAAATACATATTTGTTTCCTAGTACTGAAAACTAACTTCAGTGAATGGTGCATACAAATCCTAATTATTCTATAGTAACTGACCCAGTCTAACATCAATGCAAGTAGACTCCTATGGGACATGATATGTAATTTGTCATTCATTTGTATTCGACACTTGTACATTATTGCTTCTTCAGTTTTTGCACATCACAGGATATACATTTCATCCACAAGTTCACAAATTAATAAGCATTTGTTTCAACTTTCACCACTTCTTGCTTCCGAACACATGTATTGTCAGGGTTTCTTGACTGGTCCTTTCATGAGACTTCTTTCCAAACACATTATTTTGAATTTCCATAATCATTTTGAAGCAAAACTCACACACTCTTCATGATAAACCAAAACACTAATATTTCCATTACATATATACCAGGTTGGAATGAATGATTGTATATCAATATACGATTTCCTTTAATTTTTCAGATATCAGTTCAATTCATTATTTAAATTTCAAAAAAGTTATATTATTTATTCATAGTATGGTCTATTCATGCTTTTTCTCTATGTTCCTAGAAACAGGGTACACCTCTTTGTACCCCCGATTCTCATTTTACATCTTCAATATATTGCTCCCAGAAATGGTGAAAGAAATACTCATGTCACCTCATTATCACCGTAATATTCTGGACAAAAAATGGAAAGGTCACACTTATGATTGTACCAAAGCCTAAATGGAAAGTGAACATGGATTTCTAAAAACATCCATGTCCAGGTTGCCTAATGCTGTCAATTGTCAATCCTATTGGTGACTACATATTTGTTTTTTTCCTAATTTATATATTCAAACTCAACCCTGTTGAAAATGTCTAATTCTATCACTCACTTTATACTTTGCCTGATTTTGTAATGTTTCTATTGATATCTGCTTTTCTACATATTTTCCCCAGTTCAACATAGTGACTGACTCTTCATATGTGCTGACATTTACATTCACTCAACAACCGAAAGTCTATTGCTAAAGAACTTTTGGTCCAAATCCTATACTCACTCTTCTTCCTAAACCTACCGACTATCTTCCTAATCCTACTGAATATCCCTTTTTGACTGGATGTTCTCTTATAAATTCAATCATCCAATGTACAAGGTCCTATGCCATTGTATATCGAATTATCTGAGGCATCTTTGCAGAACATCATTCAAAGCTAAGTATCCCACTCAAGGGCAAAACCAATCTGGGCTTCAAATCATACCTAGATTTCTGTTTTCCTACTTATATTTCACCTCTATATTCTTGTAAATATTGCAGGTTCCCAATACCATTATTCATCACACAGAATCACTCGTAATCCAAATCAAACCTGTTTTTAACCCCAAGTATACACTGTTCCCTCAATCATTTTACAGAAGAGCAGAGACAGAGTGGTTCTTACAATACAGGAAAGTTGGGGACCTTCCACCTGATGAGAACCTCAAATGTCCATGCACAAATGGTACCTGGAGAAGTTGTAGGCAGGTATGAAGCACCTGAGAGAGCAAAAGTCATCTTCCATGGCAATCAACCTGGTCAGGATGAAGGGATGTGTCTGAATCTGCCTCTCTCTCTTCTTATTGTACAGAAGATGGACCAAACCAGGGCTGAGTGGAGAGCTGTTCCCAGGTGCCAATGGTGATATACATTCTACCTTATGAAAGTGTCACAGGAAGTAGGGGCAACCTCCATCTTATGTTACCCTTGGAAGCAACTGTTAGGACACAGTGGTTGCCAAGGCAGTGACCTCATTCAGTTCCAAAGAATGTGAAATACCTCATTTCCTTGGTGATGGAACTCTCTGAACTTGGTATCCAAGAAGCCAGGCACCCAGAGGCAGTCCCAGACCCAGTCCCAGTGGGCTCACTTGTTTGGATTTACCAAGGACAGAGTCAGTTTTCTTGGTACCTAATGATGTGAGGATGGCCAAATGCCAGGAGAGCTCTGAAGAAGGACATTTCCTGAGAAAACTGGTAGTGGCTAACCACTTTTTCCTGACATCTTCACAGAGTTGGTCAAGGAAACAAGATCTGAGAGAAGACAGGCCATTTCGGGGGAACATAGTATGGCCCACCAGTCAGAGGACACTCCGGATAGTCACAGACCTACTTGGGGGAAGGAGGTGCCTTAGTGGGAGTGGGTGTGGGTTTGTTGTTTTGTCTCATGTTCTGAGAATAGATTGGAAAGGCGGTTTGTTTGGTTTGGAGTGGACAGTTTCTAGTAAGTCATTTGACATGGCGAGTGTTTCTCTTTCTGTGTATCCCACTGTGTCCGTTGTTGTAGACCTTAGAAAAGAGAATGCATTAATGGATGTGTCCTGTCTAGTATAAATCTTCCCATAATTCATCCTGCCCAATATATGAATGGACTGCAGCTTGTCTTATCAATGTGCAACACCTGCTATCTTTCTAAGTTGTTGTTTGCTTCCTGAATTCTGCCCACTCTCCAGAATAGGCTCATGGATTTGTGTAAAAAATATGTACCACCTCCAAGCTCTGTGACATGGCCATGTACTGGATAGCTGAAGAGAATGGCGAGCATCTCAAAAAACTCAGATATCAGTGTGACCAGGAAAGTCTCAGTGCAGACACCCTGCTTTGGGCCTTTTGCTTACTTATTGTTGTGTTGCACTGAATGTCAGGAAGGTCTTTGCCTCAGGCCACCCCTTTGTGAAGCCTGAAGAAAACAGTTTTCAAATGGAAATGAATGGGCCTCACCTGTGGCTCTTTATCAGCCTCTTGGACCTGTGTGTGGCTGTGACTTAGATTCTCAGCACCTGATGGATCTTAAGAATGATCCCACGTGAGCTTCCAAAACCAAAATGGCAAAAAATATCATTCATTGTGGATGAAGTCTCTTGCCTTCCTCTGTTAGGTTCCTGCACTCCATCAAATGACAATAGGGATTCTTTGGGTCAAATGAGTTCTTCAAAGCCCTGCAGAGGTGCTTGTGTTTTCGCATGACTCTAAATCACCTAAAGAATCGATACCTAAAATCAGTAGGCCTCAAATTGGAGAAACAAAGAAGTATTAACGGCAGGCTTATTTGTTCGCTCCTGTTTCAGAGAAACGGTGTCCAGGCTACCCTGACTTTAGGCAAATGAGGGGCAAAGGAGCTGATTTTGGACACTGTCTTGGGCTGCGCCCCTCATGGAAACCTCCAGCCAGAGGTTAAGATGATTGACTATATGGAATAAGATGAAGGCCATGTGGGAGTGATTTGGTTTTAATTTTGGTCATTTGTGTTGCATTGGAAAAAATGACTGGGTCCACGTGAGCTTGAACTCTGGTGTGATTCCCCTTAGAGACTGGGTTTTTTAACTGAACTCAGAGAAGCATTGCCATGAATTTTGTTGGGATTTTAAGAGGCCACGCATGAAAGTCGCTCTTGGAAACTGAGACCTAGGCCCCGGGTGGATTTCCACAGAGGCCTGGGAATCTCAGCATGGATATCACATGATTTTATTCTTAAAGAAATGGCAGCCATAGTTGAGAGTCAAAACACACATGGACCTCACATTGTAGACCTCAATGGGCCTGGCCTAATGTGACCTTTTGTCCACTCTTTGGGAAGCCGTGCCTGTGAGAGTTCTCCAGAGATTTCATTGAAATGAGCTTCCTCACCATTTAATGTTTGCTGAATGAACTGAAACCCACAGTGCCTCCAACTTCATGCTTGAAAAATGGCTAGATAAATACCATGAAATTTTTGAAATTCCTATGACCAGGTGGCACAGGAGAAACATTGGATGTTCTGTTGCTGATCATGAGTATACCAGACAGTGCCTTGATTTACTGAGTTTCATGAAAATGGTGTAGAACAGAGATGCCAGAAATTTGGAGCCTGCTGAGTAGTGGGTCTAGAGCAGTGGTGGGGAGGTGTTTGATAAAACATCCGTGGTAGGGCCATGTGGATCTACCATTGGATTCCAAATGGCTTGTAACTGACATGGTGCAGCCAACAGACCCTTATATGTAAAGGCATCTTGTTATATGGAGAGTTTTCAGAGGAAAATTAAGAATCAGGTTGATATGGACAAGGGGGCAATGGGGCAAGCTGTGAGAGATAGGAGCCTAGTTGGTGCATTCTCTTGCAGACCCTGACCCACCACACGTGACAGAACTCCCTCCAGCACTGTGTCCCAGTTTAGCTCCTAGTATTTCGTGAAACAAATACCAAACTCACAGTGCAGCAGCAAAAACACCACAAAAAGTGGAAGAGGACCAAATGGCTTCACAGTCCACACGGGGAGACACTTAGTCCCCAGTGGCCTCAGTTTACCTACAAAGAGAGGATTCAGCACTGCTTCATCTTGTTCATTGGAAAATAAGAAACCATGTCCTCCAGGTCACATAGATGCAGACCCAGCTTTGATGTTCTCACTAGAGAGGAAGCCAAATCTCCTGAAAACAACATATATTTCAAGTGTGGAAGCTCAGAGGCAGTTTCTCAAAAAGTTTTTAGGCCAGCAGAGCTCCATGTTTGTGGAGGGTTTACCCTGTCCCTTAGTTTTGGAAACTCCTCTACCACCTCCAAGGTTGTGAACTCCTGAGCATTTTCCATTCCAGATATGTATTCACTGATTTTGTAACTCTTCTCCTCTAATTGTGTCTTACTTGGGGTGAAGGTAATGTCAAGGCATTGTTCTGGATGAGAGCGGGAGGATATTTGTGCAGCATATATTTACATACACATTGGATTCATTTTCCAATTTTCCATTCGAAATACTGAATCCCTGACACTAACCCATACCTAGTAGACTCAGACTATTCATCCTAATATAATGGAGAAAATTAACCCAACACATTAGAAATACAAGTACTTCAGAGGAGACATGTTGTATAGTTGGACTTGACATTTGCATTATATAAGGTAGGAGTTATAAATCTAGTCAAATTTATTTGAAATATTCTCCATGTGTTTTAAACTTAACAAATATGTGAATTCATGTTTCCTTTTTCTGTAGTCTATTCACACATGTATATTTATATGCATATATAGAATCCTACCAGGTATCACACGTACATTTTTGTGAGGTGGCTGTCTTGGCAGATTCAAATTGTGAGAAGAGTTCACTCCTCCTAAATGCTGTTGGAAATGAAAATTCAACTTATAGGAGAGAGTCCTAGTAGAACAACATTATACATTAGCTCATGTTCAGTAAAATAAATATTTTTGCATTTGTGGATGATACATATTTACTGATGAATTTCGATTGGCATTTATATTGGTACTTTTTAATGTCTGTGAGTTGTGTGTGTGTGTGTGTGTGTGTGTGTGTGTATAGATATAGATATAGATATACTCTGCAAATTTTTCAAAATATGAAATATATTTGTCTAATATACACTCTCTAAATTCATTCATGTTCATGTATGTGGATTTATAATCCACTTTTCACAAGATTATAATCAGAAATATTTATTCACCTGAAATACATATTTGTTTCCTAGTACTGAAAACTAACTTCAGTGAATGGTGCATACAAATCCTAATTATTCTATAGTAACTGACCCAGTCTAACATCAATGCAAGTAGACTCCTATGGGACATGATATGTAATTTGTCATTCATTTGTATTCGACACTTGTACATTATTGCTTCTTCAGTTTTTGCACATCACAGGATATACATTTCATCCACAAGTTCACAAATTAATAAGCATTTGTTTCAACTTTCACCACTTCTTGCTTCCGAACACATGTATTGTCAGGGTTTCTTGACTGGTCCTTTCATGAGACTTCTTTCCAAACACATTATTTTGAATTTCCATAATCATTTTGAAGCAAAACTCACACACTCTTCATGATAAACCAAAACACTAATATTTCCATTACATATATACCAGGTTGGAATGAATGATTGTATATCAATATACGATTTCCTTTAATTTTTCAGATATCAGTTCAATTCATTATTTAAATTTCAAAAAAGTTATATTATTTATTCATAGTATGGTCTATTCATGCTTTTTCTCTATGTTCCTAGAAACAGGGTACACCTCTTTGTACCCCCGATTCTCATTTTACATCTTCAATATATTGCTCCCAGAAATGGTGAAAGAAATACTCATGTCACCTCATTATCACCGTAATATTCTGGACAAAAAATGGAAAGGTCACACTTATGATTGTACCAAAGCCTAAATGGAAAGTGAACATGGATTTCTAAAAACATCCATGTCCAGGTTGCCTAATGCTGTCAATTGTCAATCCTATTGGTGACTACATATTTGTTTTTTTCCTAATTTATATATTCAAACTCAACCCTGTTGAAAATGTCTAATTCTATCACTCACTTTATACTTTGCCTGATTTTGTAATGTTTCTATTGATATCTGCTTTTCTACATATTTTCCCCAGTTCAACATAGTGACTGACTCTTCATATGTGCTGACATTTACATTCACTCAACAACCGAAAGTCTATTGCTAAAGAACTTTTGGTCCAAATCCTATACTCACTCTTCTTCCTAAACCTACCGACTATCTTCCTAATCCTACTGAATATCCCTTTTTGACTGAATGTTCTCTTATAAATTCAATCATCCAATGTACAAGGTCCTATGCCATTGTATATCGAATTATCTGAGGCATCTTTGCAGAACATCATTCAAAGCTAAGTATCCCACTCAAGGGCAAAACCAATCTGGGCTTCAAATCATACCTAGATTTCTGTTTTCCTACTTATATTTCACCTCTATATTCTTGTAAATATTGCAGGTTCCCAATACCATTATTCATCACACAGAATCACTCGTAATCCAAATCAAACCTGTTTTTAACCCCAAGTATACACTGTTCCCTCAATCATTTTACAGAAGAGCAGAGACAGAGTGGTTCTTACAATACAGGAAAGTTGGGGACCTTCCACCTGATGAGAACCTCAAATGTCCATGCACAAATGGTACCTGGAGAAGTTGTAGGCAGGTATGAAGCACCTGAGAGAGCAAAAGTCATCTTCCATGGCAATCAACCTGGTCAGGATGAAGGGATGTGTCTGAATCTGCCTCTCTCTCTTCTTATTGTACAGAAGATGGACCAAACCAGGGCTGAGTGGAGAGCTGTTCCCAGGTGCCAATGGTGATATACATTCTACCTTATGAAAGTGTCACAGGAAGTAGGGGCAACCTCCATCTTATGTTACCCTTGGAAGCAACTGTTAGGACACAGTGGTTGCCAAGGCAGTGACCTCATTCAGTTCCAGAGAATGTGACATACCTCATTTCCTTGGTGATGGAACTCTCTGAACTTGGTATCCAAGAAGCCAGGCACCCAGAGGCAGTCCCAGACCCAGTCCCAGTGGGCTCACTTGTTTGGATTTACCAAGGACAGAGTCAGTTTTCTTGGTACCTAATGATGTGAGGATGGCCAAATGCCAGGAGAGCTCTGAAGAAGGACATTTCCTGAGAAAACTGGTAGTGGCTAACCACTTTTTCCTGACATCTTCACAGAGTTGGTCAAGGAAACAAGATCTGAGAGAAGACAGGCCATTTCGGGGGAACATAGTATGGCCCACCAGTCAGAGGACACTCCGGATAGTCACAGACCTACTTGGGGGAAGGAGGTGCCTTTGTGGGAGTGGGTGTGGGTTTGTTGTTTTGTCTCATGTTCTGAGAATAGATTGGAAATGCGGTTTGTTTGGTTTGGAGTGGACAGTTTCTAGTAAGTCATTTGACATGGCGAGTGTTTCTCTTTCTGTGTATCCCACTGTGTCCGTTGTTGTAGACATTAGAAAAGAGAATGCATTAATGGATGTGTCCTGTCTAGTATAAATCTTCCCATAATTCATCCTGCCCAATATATGAATGGACTGCAGCTTGTCTTATCAATGTGCAACACTTGCTATCTTTCTAAGTGGTTGTTTTCTTCCTGAATTCTGCCCACTCTCCAGAATAGGCTCATGGATTTGTGTCCAAAATATTTAACACCTCCAAGCTCTGTGACATGGCCATGTACTGGATAGCTGAAGAGAATGGCGAGCATCTCAGAAAACTCAGATATCAGTGTGACCAGGAAAGTCTCAGTGCAGAAACCCTGCTTTGGGCCTTTTGCTTACTTATTGTTGTGTTGCACTGAATGTCAGGAAGGTCTTTGCCTCAGGCCACATTTTGTGAAGCCTGAAGAAAACAGTTTACAAATGGAAATGAATGCGCCTCACCTGTGGCTCTTTATCAGTCTCTTGGACATGTGTGTGGCTGTGACTTAGATTCTCAGCACCTGATGGATCTTAAGAATGATCCCATGTGAGCTTCCAAAACCAAAATGGCAAAAAATATCATTCATTGTGGATGAAGTCTCTTGCCTTCCTCTGTTAGGTTCCTGCACTCCATCAAATGACAATAGGGATTCTTTGGGTCAAATGAGTTCTTCAAAGCCCTGCAGAGGTGCTTGTGTTTTGCATGACTCTAAATCACCTAAAGAATCGATACCTAAATCAGTAGGCCTCAAATTGGAGAAACAAAGAAGTATTAACGGCAGGCTTATTTGTTCACTCCTGGTTCACAGAAACGGTGTGCAGGCTACCCTGACTCTAGGCAAATGAGGGGCAAACGAGCTGATTTTGGACAGTGTCTTGGGGTGCGCCCCTCATGGAAACCTCCAGCCAGAGGTTAAGATGATTGACTATATGGAATAAGATGAAGGCCATGTGGGAGTGTTTTGGTTTTAATTTTGGTCATTTGTGTTTCATTGGAAAAAATGACTGGGTCCACGTGGGCTTGAACTCTGGTGTGATTCCCCTTAGAGACTGGGTTTTGGAACTGAACTCAGAGAAGCATTGCCATGAATTTTGTTGGGATTTTAAGAGGCCACGCATGAAAGTCACTCTTCGAAACTGAGACCTAGGCCCCGGGTGGATTTCCACAGAGGCCTGGGAATCTCAGCAAGGATATCACATGATTTTATTCTTAAAGAAATGGCAGCCATAGTTGAGAGTCAAAACACACATGGACCTCACATTGTAGACCTCAATGGGCCTGGCCTAATGTGACCTTTGGTCCACTCTTTGGGAAGCCGTGCCTGTGAGAGTGCTCCAGAGATTTCATTGAAATGAGCTTCCTCACCATTTAATGTTTGCTGAATGAACTGAAACCCACAGTGCCTCCAACTTCATGCTTGAAAAATGGCTAGATAAATACCATGAAATTTTTGAAATTCCTATGACCAGGTGGCACTGGAGAAATATTGGATGTCCTGTTGCTCATCATGAGTATAGCAGACAGTGCCTTGATTTACTGAGTTTCATGAAAATGGTGTAGAACAGAGATGCCAGTAAGTTGGAGCCTGCTGAGTAGTGGGTCTAGAGCAGTGGTGGGGAGGTGTTTGATAAAACATCCGTGGTAGGGCCATGTGGATCTACCATTTAATTCCAAATGGCTTGTAACTTACAAGGTGCAGCTAGCAGACCCTTATATGTAAAGGCATCTTTTTATATGGAGAGTTTTCAGAGGAAAATTAAGAATCAGGTTGATATGGACAAGGGGGCAATGGGGCAAGCTGTGAGAGATAGGAGCCTAGTTGGTGCATTCTCTTGCAGACCCTGACCCACCACACGTGACAGAACCTCCTCCAGCACTGTGTCCCAGTTTAGCTCCTAGTATTTCGTGAAACAAATACCAAACTCACAGTGCAGCAGCAAAAACACCACAAATTGGAGGAGGACCAAATGGCATCACAGTCCACACGGGGAGACACTTAGTCCCCAGTGGCCTCAGTTTACCTACAAAGAGAGGATTCAGCACTGCTTCATCTTGTTCATTGGAAAATAAGAAACCATGTCCTCCAGGTCACATAGATGCAGACCCAGCTTTGATGGTCTCACTACAGAGGAATCCAAATCTCCTGAAAACAACATATATTTCAAGTGTGGAAGCTCAGAGGCAGTTTCTCAAAAAGTTTTTAGGCCAGCAGAGCTCCATGTTTGTGGAGTGTTTACCCTGTCCCTTAGTTTTGGAAACTCCTCTACCACCTCCAAGGTTGTGAACTCCTGAGCATTTTCCATTCCAGATATGTATTCACTGATTTTGTAACTCTTCTCCTCTAATTGTGTCTTACTTGGGGTGAAGGTAATGTCAAGGCATTGTTCTGGATGAGAGCGGGAGGATATTTGTGCAGCATATATTTACATACACATTGGATTCATTTTCCAATTTTCCATTCGAAATACTGTATCCCAGACACTAACCCATACCTAGTAGTCTCAGACTATTCATCCTAATATAATGGAGAAAATTAACCCAACACATTGGAAATACAAGCACTTCAGAGGAGACATGTTGTATAGTTGGACTTGACATATGCATTATATAAGGTAGGAGTTATAAATCTAGTCAAATTTTAATTGAAATATTCTCCATGTGTTTTTAAACTTAACAAATATGTGAATTCTTGTTTCCCTTTTCTGTAGCCTATTCACACATGTATATTTATATGCATATATAGAATCCTACCAGGTATCACACGTACATTTTTGTGAGGTGGCTGTCTTGGCAGATACAAATTGTGAGAAGTGTTCACTCCTCCTTAATGCTGTTGGAAATGAAAATTCAACCTATAGGAGAGCGTCCTAGTAGAACAACATTATACATTAACTCATGTTCAGTAAAATAAATATTTTTGCATTTGTGGATGATATATATTTACTGATGAATTTCGATTGGCATTTATATTGGTACTTTTTAATGTCTGTGAGTGTTGTGTGTGTGTGTGTGTGTGTGTGTGTGTGTGTGTATAGATGTAGATATAGATATAGATATATTCTCCAAATTTTTCAAAATATGAAATATATGTGTCCAATATACACTCTCTAAATTCATTCATGTTCATGTATGTGGATTTATAATCCACTTTTCACAAGATTATAATCAGAAATATTCATCCACCTGAAATACATATTTGTTTCCTAGTACTGAAAACTAACTTCAGTGAATGGTGCATACAAATCCTAATTATTCTACAGTAACTGACGCAGTCTAACATCAATGCAAGTAGAATCCTATGGGACATGATATGTAATTTGTCATTCATTTGTATTCGACACTGGTACATTATTATTTCTTCAGTTTTTGCACATCATAAGATATACCTTTGCCAAGGCAGTGACCTCATTCAGTTCCAAAGAATGTGACATACCTCATTTCCTTGGTGATGGAACTCTCTGAACTTTGTATCCAAGGAGCCAGGCACCCAGAGGCAGTTTCAGTCCCAGTCCCAGTGGGCTCACTTGTTTGGATTTAGCAAGGATAAAGTCAGTCATTCTTGGTTCCTACTGAAGTGAGGATTACCAAATGCCTGGAGAGCTCTGAAGAGGGAACTTTCCTGAGAAAGCAGGTAGTAGCTCTCCATTTTTTCCTTACAACTTTACAGAGTTCGCCAAGGAAAACAGATATGAGAGAGGACAGGCCATTTCAGAAGAACAGAGTATGGCCACCAGTCAGAGGACACTCTGGTTAGTCACACAGCTACTTGGGGAAGGAGGTGCCTTTTTGGGAGTGGGTGTGGGTTTGTGGTTTGTCTCATGTTCTGAAAATAGGTAGGAATGGCGGTTTGTTTGTTTTGGAGTGAACTGTTTCTGGTAAGTCGTTTGACGAGGTGAGTGTTTCCATGTCTGTGTATCCCACTGTGCCTGTGGTAGTAGACATGAGAAAAGAGAATGCAGCAATGGATGTGTCATGTCTAGTATAAAGCTTCCCAGCATTCATCCTGCCCAATTTATGAATGGAGTGTGGCTTGCCTTATGCACGGGCAACACCTAATACCTTCCTAAGTCCCTGTTTTCTTCCTGAATTCTGGCCACTCTCTAGAATAGGCTCATGGTTATGTGTCCAAGATACGTACCAAATCCAAGGTCTTTGACATGGCCATGTACTGGATACCTGAATGGAATGGCTCGCATCTCAGAAAACTCAGATATCAGTGTGACCAGGAAAGTCTCAGTGGAGATACCCTGCTTTGGGCCTTTTGCTTACCTATTGTTCTGTTGCTCTGAATATCAGAAAGGTCTATGTCTCATGCAACCCCTTTGTTAAGCCTGAAGAAAACAGTTTTCAAATGGAAATGAATGTGCATCACCTCTGGCTCTTTGCTTAATTTCATTGGAAAACGATGTGTCTCATTCAGGCCCTTTGCCCTGTTTTAGGCTGTGACTTAGATTCTCAGCACCTGATGGATGTAAAGAAAGATCCCATATGTGCATCTAAACCAAAATGGAAAAACGTTCAATCAATGTGCATGAAGTATATTGCCTTCCTTTGTTAGGTTTCTGAAATCCATCATGTCAGAATAGGGATCCTTTGGGTGAAATGAGTTCTTCAAATCTTTGCAGAGGTGCTTGGCTTTTCTCATGACTCCAATTCACAAAAAGAATCTAGACCCCACAGTCAGAGAGGCTCAAATTGGAGAAGCGAAGCAGTATTAAGGGCAGGCCTATTTGATCACTCCTGGTTCACAGGAAGGGTGTCCAATCCACCCTGTCATTCGGCAAATGAGGGGCAAGGGAGCTTATTTTGGACACTGTCTTGGGATGTGCCTCTCATGAAAACCTCCATCCAGATGTTATGATGAGTATCTTTATGGTAGAAGATGAGGGCCATGTAGGAGTGTTTTGGTTATAATTGTGGTCATTTGTGTGGCAGCTGGAAGAGATGACTGGGTCCACCTGGGCATGAATTCTGCTGTGATTCCCCTTAGAGACTGAGTTCTGGAACTGACCTCAGAGAAGTATTGACATGAATTGTGTGGGGATTTTAGGAGGCCAGGAATGAGAGTTGCCATTGGGAACCTGGGATCAAGGCCCAGAGTGGCTTTCCACAGAACACTGGGAATCACAGCCAGGATATTACATGATTTTATTCTGAAAGACTTGGCAGGCATAATTGAGATTCAAAACACACTTGGACCTCGCTTTGTAGACCTCAATGGGCCTGGCTTCATGTGACTTTTTGGCCACTCTTTGGGTAGACTTGCCTGTGAGAGTGCTCCAGAGATTTCCCTGAAATTAGCTTCCTCACCATTTAATGGTTCCTGAATGAATTGAAACCAACATTGCCTCCAAATGCATCTGTGAAAAAATGCTAGATAATTACCATGAAATTTTAGAAATTCCGATGACCAGCTGGCACTGGAGGACCTTTGATGTCCTGTTGATGATCATGAGTATAACAGACAGGGCCTTGATTGACTGGGTTTCATGAAAATGGTGTAGAACAGAGATGACAGTAAGTTGGGGCCTGGTAAGTAGTGGGCCTAGAGCTGTGTTATGCAATTGTGTGATAAAACATCTGTGGTGGGGCCATATGGATCTTCCATTGGCTTCCAAATGGCTGTGACTGACATGGTGCAACCATCACACCCATATATGTAAAGGCATATTTTTATATGGAGAGGTTTCAGAGCAATGTTCAGTATCATGTTGTAATTGTCAAGGGGGCAAGCTACTTGAGATAGAACCCTGGTTGGTGCATTCTCCTGGAGACCCTGCCAACCACACCTGACAGAACTCCCTTCAGCACTGTGTCCCATTTGAACTCGTTGTATTTCATGAAGCAAATACCAAACTCCCAGTGCAGCAGCAAGAAACACCACGAAAATTGGAGGATGACCATTGGTTTCACAGTCCACACGGGAAGACCCTTAGCCCTCAGTGGCCAAAGTTTACCTACAAAAAGAGAATTCATCACTGCTGCCTCATTTTTATTTTAAAATAAGTAACCATTTCCTCCAGGTCACATAGATGCAGATCCAGCTTTGATGGTTTCACTACAAATAAAGCTAAAGCTCCTGACAACAACATATATTTCAAGTGCCCAACCTCAGAGGCAGATTCTCAAAAAGTCTTTTGGCCAGCAGAGCTCCATGTTTGTGGAGTGTTTACCCTGTCTCTTACTTTTGGAAACTCCTCTACCACCTCCAAAGATGTGAAATCTGGAGCATTTTCCATTCTAGATATGTATTCACAGATTTTCTAACTCTTCTCCTCTAATTGTATCTTACTTGGGGCGAAGGTAATGTCAAGGCATTGTTCTGGAGGAGAGTGGGAAGATTTTTCCGTAGCATATATTTGCATACACATTGGATTCAGTGTCCTATTTTCAATTCAAAATACTGAATACCTGACTCTAACCCATACCCTACCAGACTCTGACTACTAATCCTAATATGATGGAGAAAAATAACCCATAAAGAATAGAAATACAAGCAGTTCAGAGTAGGCATGGTGTATAGATGGACTTGCCTTTTGCATGATACAGAGTTGGAGTTATAAATATAGTCAATTGTTTGTTGAAATTGTTGTCCTAGTATTTTTAAGGTTAACAAATATGTGAATTCCTGTCTCCCTTTCTCTGTATTCTTATATGCACATATAGATTCCTATCTGGTACCATACGTACATTCTTGTGAGGTGGCTGACTTTCCAGATACAAATTGTTAGAAGAGATCACTCCTACTAAACCCTGTTGGAACTGAATATTCAACCTATGGGTGAGCTTGCTAGTTGAACAGCATTATACATAAATCCATGTTCAGTAAAATGAATATTTTTAGATCTGTGGATGGTATATATTTTATAATGAATTTTGATTGACATATATATTGCTACTTTTTTGTCTGTGTGTGTGTTTTATGTATATGTATATATATGTATATATATATATATGTATATATATATATATATATATATATATATATATATATATATATACACTCTCCAGGTTTTTCAAAATATGAAATATATGTGTCTTATATTCACTCCCTAAAATCATTCATGTTCATGTATGTGGATTTATAATCAACTATTCACAAGATTATTCTCAAAATATTCATCCACCTGAAATTTGCCCAATGCTCTCAAATGTCAATCCTATTTGTGACTACATATTTGTTTCTTCCTAAGATTATATATTTAAACTCAACCCTGTTCAAAATGTCTAATCCTATCACACACTTTATACTCTGCCTGATTTTGTAATGTCTCTATTGTTATATGCTTTCCTACATATTTTCCCCACTTCATCATTGTGACTGACTCTTCACTTGTGCTGACATTTACATTCACTCTCTAATCGAAATCCTATTGCTAAGAAACTTTTGTTCCTAATCTTATACTCACCCTTCTTCCTAAACTTACTGACTATCTTCCTAATGCTACAGACTATCCCTTTTTGACTGGATGTTCTCTTCTACATTCAATCATCCAAGTAAACGTGGTGCGAGCTTCAGAGGAGGAGACTACCAACAGGCTATCTCATGCAACATCAAAGGGTTTATTGGGTGTCCAGAATGCTGGGGTTCAGAGCTCACCTGAATAGTGCAGATAGCCCTGAGAATAGCTGAAGTAGAGCTTATATACTTTCCCTGGAGAGAGAAGGGAGGGAATTGTATTGATGTGTCAGGGCGAGTGGGCGGTTTGCATGCAACTGGGAGAGGGAGTACATTCTGCAATTTGGCAGCTGGGGATAGAACATTCTGGGAACAAGTTTTGCAAACATTTCTCAAGATTTCAACAGTGTTCTGTTAAGCATACAGAAAAACAAGATGTGACAAGTACCTATTTTATTAATATTTCATTCCCCACTTCTTCTTCTGGCTAATTTTAATCATAAAAATGATCATTGGAGGGTGTCACATTCAATGTCTGCTAGTGGGGTATTACCATAAGTTTAACTCCTCCAATTTGAGCCTGGAGAAAAGACATTACACGGTTGAGCAAACAGGGTTTTATAGTTAGCAATAATATGAGGATTATTATTGGACCGGCCAGGGTTGATAAAAACGTAGTTAACCGGGGGGACTGTGTGAACCAAGACTCAAGCCACCCTTTTGGGCCCTCTCTCACTTGTTGATGCTCTTCAAGGTGTCTTTTAAATTTACTCATAGATTTTATTACGACTCCAGTATAGTCAGCATTAAAACAACATTCTTCCCTCAATGCAGCACAAAGGCCCCCTTCTCTAATGAAGAGGAGGTCCAACCCTCAATGTTCTGTAAAACAACTTCAGAGAGAGAGGTTAAAGTTTCATGCAAAGCCCTGAAGGAGGTTTCTAATATCTTACTTTTGCTCTATTGCTGCTTCTAATTGGGTCATCTTTTGTGTCCCATGGACAATGCCACTGGTTCCTCTGCCCACCCGTGCAGCAACTCCTATTCCTAATAGGATGGCTAAAGTGAGGGATATATGTTCCCAGTGGAACCGGTTGTATGCCCCCCCTATTTGATCTTCAAATGAACCTGCATCATGATAGAGCACTCTGGGAAACATCTGCACCATTACACAATTTATCACATATCTTGATCATTTCATGAAAACATAAACGATGTTTAAGTATATAGAATTATGCTGTTGTAGGCACTGACAAAGCAAGGCACCTAAGATAGCACTCAAGAGAGGGAAACAGTCCTATTTGGTTGAAACCGGATTCAGAGGGCATTGCTTCTATTGTAATCAATTAATCCCCTGAAACTCAAGTTTAGGTAGTTTCAGAATTTTGTACCCAACATATAAGGGATGGGGCTCAGAAGTTCACAGTCTTCAGAAGTTTAAAAAAGCAGTATTTGTTTCTGTTTTTCCTTCTGTTCTGGGCAAGTTAACTTTTCAAGGACACCTGGGAGGAGGAGAGCTTTTTCTTCCATTTCTTATTTTCCCCCTGCCAGCTGTTACCATGGAGCCCGGTTGGTAATTTCTTTATCTTAGAAATGTAGCCATCTCTGTGAAGCCCCAGCTGAAGGCCAGAGGACTTGTTCACATATTTTGTGAAAAACTAGTTAGGGGTTGTCTAGCTTAGAAGTACTGAGATTTTTAGCCAGTGGCCAAGTAGAACAGGGCAATACGAAAGAGAAAGTTTATCTACATTAAAGTCTTTATTGGGACTGTTTTGCTGAAAGTTCAAAACTCAGCCATGGTGAAGACTTCTGAAGAAGGTCATTTAAGACTTTTCTGTGGGCCTGGTACAGAGGGGGAAAGACGGGGAAGGTGGGGCTGAGAGCACCTCCGAGGATCTGCGAATGAGGGAAAAGAGAGATGTAAAAGAATAATGCGAAAGGGTATTGGGAATTTCCTAGCAGCAAACTTGAGCAGTAGATCAGGTAGAGCAGAGTGAAAGACGGGAGTGAGGATCCCAAAATCCTGTGAGGGACTTTAAATTTTAGTAACCTGTTTTCAGTGATGACAAAGCAACTTTAAAGGCCAATTATATTACATCTTGGATAAGGGTCTCAGGGCTCTCCTCAGCTCGTTTGAGCATTGGGTTAGCTGGTAAGAGGACCTGGTGGGACCCGGTGAGGGCACTGACAGGAGATGAGAGGAATGAGTCGGTGGAGCGGTACCTATGTACCTGCTACCTCAGCAAGGGGCCGATGGTCTGAGAACTGGTGGAGCTTTGGGTTTCTGATCTAGTTATTGGAGGGGAAAAATCAAGTTGCTGAGATGGGAGTGACATCAGAGGGTCTGGAGCAGAAGGCTGAGGATAATGATCTATTGGAGAAGCATAGTTCAGGATGTGAGTGAGGGAGGGAAAAGGCTTCCACATAGGGGAATTTCCTTTCACTCTTTTGAGCACTTGCAGAAGTTAAAAAGGTCACGCAAAATTTGAGGATCTAGAGACCCATCTGGGTGCCATAGTTTTTGGTTGTCTAATTGGTAATGTGGCCAATGCTGTGTACTGAATTTGATGAAGAATTGGGGTTTCATCAGGCAGCCCCTGTATGCACACATTTCCATGACATACAGAAAAAGTCGGCTTTTCCCCCACACAGCCATTACTCTTTGTGGCTTTGATAGTCTGCCAGGCAAACTTAGTAATCTAGACTAGCCAACCTGCATCTGGCTTGCGTGTCCCTACATCCATAATGTTTGTTTCCATTATCTATGGTACAGAAGGGATTTAATGCTATTTTAGTGGGATCCTCTTCATCAGGGATATCACAATAGGAAATACCTATAGCCAGCTAACAAATGTCTGGGTGGAGAGATGGCCACCAGGTCCCTAAGGGGGCTGTATGCGAGATAGACCATACTTCTTTTCCAGTAGGATTTGTGATCAGCCATCACTGCTTAATGGGCTGATGAGGGTTAGGACTACTTGTAGCCAAGGGGAGAGTATATAACCTTATTCACATTGCGAATACACAATTTGAAACTGTTACCAGTCTTTTTCAGTTTCCAGAAAGATTCTGTACAGGGAGCAGGCTTGAGATGAGAGGCATGGATCCTGGAAGTGATTCTGTTTACGTTTACCACTGTAGGTGTTATAATAGCACCTGGTATGGTCCTTTTCAGCGGGGTACCAGGGATGACACCTGATATCATCTTACATAGATGAAATCTCTTACTTGATATGGATGTGGAATCCCCTGGTTCCCAGTTGGGTAGGCAGTGGCCAGCTGTTTTCACAGGTATTACTGAGTTCTTTCAAGATATTTAAGTCTGTCAAGCAAGGGGGTGTGGAAAGGATCTTTAGGTCTTACAGTTGGGCTTAGGTCCCCTACTGGAGGAGGGCCACCATAAAGAATTTCACACGTGGTAAGGTTACTCAAAGAAACAAAGGATTTTTTCTTGCATGAAACATTGCATAAGGCAGGAGCATAGTCCAATCCTATGCTGGTCTCTAAGCTTAATTTCGTTAAGGTCTCTTTAATGGTTCTATTCATTCTTTCTACTTGTCTTGAAGTCTGTGGTCTATAAGCACAATTTAACTTCCAATTAATCCCCAGGTTCCTGGCTAACCCCTGACTTACCTGGGCCATGAACATCGGTCCATTGTCAGATCCTATTACCGGCTTAGCTTCCTCCAATGGTAGAGAGGCTTAGTCAGCAGCAGCGGAATCACTTAGAGTGTGTTGTGTGTTAGGGGACGAGGGCAGGGGATAAGGAGGGGGAGAAGAGTCCAGTAGAGTCAAATCTGTGACTCAGGGAGAACAGAGGGTGGAGGAGGAGGAGGTTGAGAGGGTTTGAGAGATCATGGGGGAAGGAGTAGGAGCAGAGGTAGGGGCAAGGAAAGGCTTCACCCATGGAGGAGGAGATTTGCAGAGGTCCTGCCAAGTTAAGATATATGGCTGTTGATCTGGATGGCTATGTGGCGCTGGCTGAAAGACAATACCTCTGACTTTTTAAATTAGTGGGAAGTAGAAAGATCCTTCTAGGGGCCATACGACTCCAAAGATGGGCCATTCTGAGGCACAGAGATTCTGCCAGGTCCAGCGTTTTACTAAAAAAAGAAAGATTCTGAGCCCTTAAGCGGACTTTGGTCCAGTGATCAAGGGTCAGGGACAGAGGCATTGACGTGCTCTGTTCCATAATGAAAGTTCCACAAACAGTAAAAGCAAGGACACACGACACAGATAAGACAAGACCATAAAGACAGGCAATGAACGTCCAACACTGAGACCAGGAATGAGTAGCCGGCAAAACCCAATGGTATGGCAACAACGAATCTAAAAGAAAATATTACTGAGTCGAGAAGACTATTGTTCCTTGATTTCCCGAGTTCTCTGCGGGGTCCTCCAGAGAGGTGCCCTTTGTCTCTGTGACACGTCTCTCAGCCACCGTCGGAGAGAGCCCAGGCTCTTCATCGCCAGCAATTTTGCCAAGCCCTAACAAGAAACCTGAAACCGGAAAGAGGCGCCTTACTTGCTCCAAGAGGAGCCCGTTGGGGTCTCTCCTCCGCCACTGCTGGAACTCGGTGGAACCTCAATATGTAAAGGTCAGGCGAGTGTCAGAGGAAGATACTATCAAGAGACTGTCTCATGCAACAGCAAAGGGTTTATTTGTGGTCCAGCATGCTTGAGCTCAGAGCTAAATTAAATAGAGCAGAGACCTCTGAGAACAGCTTAAGCAGAGCTTATATACTTTCCTTGGAGAGGGAAGAGAGGGAAGTTTAGTGATGGGTAAGGGCGAGTGGGCGGTTTGCATGACACCGAGTGAGGGAGTACATTCTGCAGTTCGGCTGTTGGGAACAGTACATTCTAGAACAAGATTAGCAAACATTTCTCAAGATTTCAAAAGTGTTTTGTTAAGCATACAGAAAAACAGGAAGTGACAAGTACCTATTTTATTAATTTTATTAACCTTTCACTACCGACTATGCCTTTTTGACTTGATGTTCCTTCTACATTAATTCATGCAACGTACAAGGTGCTATGCCATTGTATATCGATTTATCTGAGACAACTCTGCAGAACGTAATTCAACACCACGTATCCCTATCAAGGGCCCAATGCCCTTCTGGGCTTCAAATCAGACTTAGATTTCTTTTTTCATACATATATTTCACCTATATATTCTTCTACACATAGCAAGTTCTCAATACGATCATTCATCCAGCAAAATGATTTCTAACCCAAATCGATCATGTTTTTAACCATAACCGGACACTGTTCCCTCAATCTAACTTTACAGAAGAGCAGGGAAGGAGTTGATATTACAATACAGAAATGTAGAAAAACTTCCACCTGCTGAGAACCTCAAAGGTCCATGCAGAAATGATCCCTGGAGAAGATGTAGGAAGCAATAAAGGACCTGAGAGACCAAAAGTCATCTTCCATGGCAAACAACCCCGTCAGGATAAAAGGTTGTGTCTGAATCAGATTTTTTTTAATGTAGAGATCATGGACCAAACCAGGCCTGTGTGGAGATCTATTCCTGGGTGCCTTTGGTTGATATACCATTCTAACTTGTGAAAATGTCACAGGAAGTAGGGGCAGCCTCAATCTCTTGGGACCCTTGGAAGCAACAGTTAGGACAAAGTGGCTGCCAAGACAGTGCCCTCATTCAGTTCAGGAAGGAAGTGACCTCACCTCACTTTCTTGGTGATGGAACTCTCTGAACGTGGGATCCAGGAAGCCAGGCACACAGAGCCAATCCAAGTCCCAGTCCCAGTGGTCTCACTTGTTTGGATTTACCAAGGACAGGGTCAGTATTTTTTGGTACCTACAGATGTGACGAAGGCCAAATGCCAGGAAAGCTCGGATGCAGGGTTTTTCATGAGAAAGCAGTTAGTTGCTCACCGTTGGCTCCTAAGAAGTTCACAGAGTTGGCCAAGGAGACAAGATCTGAGACAGGAAAGGCCATTTTGGGGGAACATATTATGGCCCACAAGTCAGAGGACACTCTGGATATTCACAGACCTACTTAGGGGAAGGAGGTGCCTTTGTGGGTGTGGTTGTGGGTTTGTGGTTTTGTCTCATTTTCTGAGAATAGGTAGGACAGTCGGTTTGTTTCATTTGAAGTGGACTGTTTCTAGTAAGTCTTTTCACAGGGCGAGTGTTTCTATGTCTGTGTATTCCACTGTTTCCGTGGTTGTAGACAGTAGAAAAGAGAATTCATCAATGGATATGTCGTGTCTAGTAGAAAGCTTCTCAGCATTCATATTGCCCCGTTTTTGAATGGACTGTAGCTTGCCTTATCGATGAGCAACACCTGCTACCTTCCTAAGTTTCTATTTTCGTCCTGAATTCCGGCCAATCTCAAGAATAGGCCCATGGTTTTGTGTCCAAGATATGTACCACCTCCAAGCTCTGTGACATGGCCATGTACTGGATAGCTGTAGGTGATGGCGAGCATCTCAGAAAACTCAGATATCAGTGTGACCAGGAAAGTCTCGGAGGAGAAATCCTGCTTTGGGCCTTTTGCTTACCTATTGTTCTGTTGCCCTGAATGTCAGGAAGGTCTTTGCCTCAGGCCACCCCTTTATGAAGCCTGAAGAAAACAGTTTTCAAATGGAAATGAATGGGCATACCTGTGACACTTTCCTTAATTGCTTTGGAAAGGGATGTGTCTGAATCAGGCCCTTGGCCCTGTGTGTGGCTGTGGCTTAGATTCTCAGCACCTGATGGATCTAAAGAAAGTTACCATGTGTGCATCCAAAAGAAAATTCGCCAAAAGAACAATTATTGGGATGAAGTCTCTCGACTTCCTCTGTAAGGTTCCTGACCTCCATCAAGTGAGAATGGGATCCTTTGGGTCAAAAGAGTTCTACAAAACCTGCAGAGGCTAGCCCATTGTGCTTGGGTTTTCTCATGACTAAAATTCACATAAAGAATCTAAACCCCACAGACAGTAGTCCTCAAATTGGAGCAGTATTAATGGCAGGCCTATTTGATCACTTTTGGTTCACAGGATGGGTGTCCAGGCCACCTTGACTTTAGGCAAATGAGGGGCAAAGGAGCTTATTTGGGACACTGTCTTGGTCTGCGCCCCTCATGGAAACCTCCAGCCAGATTATGATGAGTGTCTATATGAAAGAAGATGAGGGCCATATGGGAGGGTTCTTGTTTTAATTGTGGTAATTTGTGTGGTAGTTGGAAGAGATGACTGGGTCCACCAGGGCTTGAACTCTGGTGTGATTCCCCTTAGAGACTGAGTTCTGGAACTGACCTCAGAGAAGTATTGCCATGAATAGTGTTGGGATTTTAGGAGACCACGCATGAGAATCGGTTTTGGAAACTGAGATCTAGGCCCAGGATGGCTTTCCACAGAGCTCAGGGATTCTGAGCCAGGATATCACATGATTTAATTCTTAAAGACTTGGTAGCCATAGTTGAGAGTCCAAACACACATGGACCTCACATTGTATACCTCAATGGGCCTGGATTCATGTGTCCTTTTGGCCACTCTTTGGGAAGGCTTGCCTGTGAGTGTTCTCCAGAGCTTTCATTGAAATGAGCTTCCTCACCATTTACTGGTTCCTGAATTAAATGAAACACACAGTGCCTCCAACTTCATCCTTGAAAAATGACTAGATTAATACCATGAAATTTTTGAAATCCCCATGACCAGGTGGCACTGGATAACCTTTAGATATCCTGCTGCTGATCATGAGTATAACAAACAGTGCCTTGATTGACTGAGTTTCGTGAAAATGGTGTAGAACAGAAATGCCAGTAAGTTGGAGCCTGCTGGGTAGTGGGTGTAGAGCAGTGGACTGTAGGTGTGTAAATAAATATTTTTGGTAGGACCACCTGGATCTTCCATTGGCTTCCAAAACTTGCGACTGACATGGTGCAGGCAGCAGACCTTTATATGTAAAGGCATCTTGTTATATGTAGAGGTTTCAGGGCAATGTTCAGAATCAGGTTGCTATAGTCAAGGGGAAAGCTATGTGGGATAGAAGCCTGGTTCCTACATTCTCTTACCGACCCTGACCAACCACACATGACAGAACTCCCTCCAGCATTGTGTCCCAGTTGAACATATTGTATTTCGTGAAGCAAATACCAAATTCCCATTGCAGCAGTAAGAAACACCCTGAAAAGTGGAGGATGACCAAATGGCTTCACAGACCACACGGGAAGACACTTAGCTCCCAGTGGCAACAGTTTACCTACAAAGGGAGAATTCACACCTGCTGCCTCATGTTCATTACAAAATAAACAACCATGTCCTCCAGGTTACATAGATGCAGACCCAGATTTTTGGTGTCACTATAAACGAAGCTAAATCTCCTGACAATTACATATATTTCTTTTTCTTTTGTTAATTAATTTTCATTGTAGGTTGTTCAAAACATTACATACTTCTTGATATATCATATTTCACACTTTGATTCAAGTGGGATATGAGCTCCCATTTTTATTCCATATACAGATTGCAGAATCACATCAGTTGCAGAATCATTGATTTACATATTGCCATACATATATTTCTTGTGCCTAACCTCAGAGGAAGTTTCTCAATAAGTCTTTAGGTCAGCACAGCTCCATGTTTCTGGAGTGTTTACCCTCTCCCATACTTTTGTAAACTCTTTTACCACCTCCAGTGTTGTGAACTCCTGAGCATTTTTTATTCCACATATGTATTCACAGGTTTTCTAACTCCTCTCCTCTAATTGTGTCTTACTTTTAGCGATGGTTATGTCAAGGCATTGTTCTGGATAAGAGAGGGATGATTTTTGTGTATCACATGTTTGCATACACATTAGATTCATTTTCCTATTTTCCATTTGAAATACTGAATCCCTGACACTAACCCATACCCTACTAGACTCTGACTACTAATCCTAATATCATGGAGAAAAAAAAACCTAACTGAATAGAAGTACAGTCCTTTCATAGGAAGCATGGTGTATATTTGTATTTGTCTTCCTCTTTATCAAGAGTATGTGTTTTAAATTTAGTAAACTTTTCATTTTAATATTTCTCCATGATTTTTTAAAGTTATCACATATGTAAATTCCTGTCTCCCTTTCTCTGTATCCTATTCAGCACATGTAATTTTTTTATGCATATACAATATCCTACCTGGTATCACACGTACATTCTTGAAAGATCACTGGCTTTGGAATATAAAAATTGTGAGAAGAGATGACTTTCCCTAAATAATGATGGAACTGAAAATTCCACCTATGGGTGAGCTTCCTAGTGAAAAACACTATACATAAATCCATGTTCAGTAAAATGAATATTTTTGGATTTGTGAATGAATTATATTTCATGATGAATATCGATTGGCATATATATTGCTAAATATTAATGTGTGTGTGTGTGCATGTGTGTGTGTGTGTGTGCGTGTGTGTGTGTGTGTGTATATTCTCCAGATTTTAAAAAAATATGAAAAATATGTGTCTTATTATACACTCCCTAAATTCATTCATATTCATTTATGTTCATTTAAATTCAAATTTTCACAAGATTATTCTCAGTAATATTCATACACCTGAAATATATTTTGGTTTCCTACTACTGAAAACTAAGTTCAGTGGATGGTGCTTAAAAATCCTAATATTTCTACAGTAACTGACCCAGTTTAACATTAATGCAAGTAGATTGCTATGGGACATGATGTGTAATTTGAAGTTCATTTTTACTCAACACTGGTACATTACTATTTCTTCAGTTTATGGACATCATAGGATGTATTTTTTCATCCACAACTTCACAAATTTTTTTGGCATTTGGTTCACTTTCAATTACTTACTACTTCAGAACACATGTATTCCTCCATGTTTCTTTACTGGTCTTTTCACTAGACTTCTTTCTAAACACATTATTTTCGATTCCATAATCATTTTTGAAGCAAAACTCACTCTTCACGATAAACCGTAACCCTAATAATACCATTGCATATATAACTCATTGGAATGATGGTATATATATCAATATAAGATTTCCAATATATTTTCAGATGCAAACTCAAACCATTATTTAATGTTGGATCCAGTTACATACTTTATTCACAATATGGTCTATTCATGCATCATCTCAATAATCATCAACACAAGGTACACCTATTTTTATCCCCAGTACTAATTTATAAGTTTCCAGAATATTACTCCCCTTTATAGTGCAAGAAATACTCATGTCACCTGATCTACATATACATTTTACCACAGTAGTATTCTGTACACAAAATGCAAAGGTCACACATATGATTGTACCAAAGCCTAAATGGGAAGTGACCATGGATTACTAAAAGCATCTCTGTCCAGGGTGCCTACTGCTCTCAAATGTCAATCCTATTGGTTACTACATATTTGTTTCTTCCTAAGATTATATATTTAACCTCAAGCCTTTTGAAAATATCTAATCCTATCACTCACTTTATACGTTTCCTGATTTCCTAATGCCCCTATTGATATCTGCTTTCCTACATATTTTTCCCAGTTCATCATTGTGACTGTCTCTTCACATGTGCTGACATTTACATTCACCCTCTAACTGAAAACCAATTGCTAAAGAACTTTTGGTCCAACTCCGAGACTCACTCTTCTTCCTAAACCTACTTACTATCTTCCTAATCCTACAGACTATCCCTTTTGACTGGATGTTCTCTTCTACTTTCAATCATCCGAGGTATAGGGTCCTATGCCATTGTATATCGATTTATCTGAGACCTCAGTGCAGAACATGATTCAATCTAAGTATACCAATCAAGGGCCCAATGCCTTTCTGGGCTTCAAATCTTTCCTAGATCTCTGTTTTCATACATATATTTCACATTTATATTGTTATAAATATCAAAGTTTCCCAATACCATAATTCATCCAGCAGAATGACTCCTAACCCAAATCGAACATGCTATTAACACTAACCATACACTGTTCCCTCAATCTCACTTTACAGAAGAGCAGGGACAGAGTTGGTCTTAAAATCCAGGAAGGTAGGGTATCATCCCCCAGCTGAGAACCTCAAAAGTCCCTGCAGAAATAATCCCTGGAGAAGGTGTAGGCAGGTATGAAGGATTTGAGAGAGCAAAAGTCATCTTCCATGGCAAACAACCTGGTCAGGTTGAAGGGATGTGTCTGAATTAGCCTCTCTCTTCCTAATGTAGAGAAGATGGACCAAACCATGGCTGTGTGGAGAGCTGTTCCCCGGTGCCTATGGTTGATATACCATTCTAACTTATGAATGAGTCACAGCAAGTAGAGGCAGACTCCATCTTTTGAGAACCTCGGAAGCAACTGTTAAAACAAAGTGGTTCCAAGGCAGTGACTTCATTCAGTTCTTAAAGGAAGTGACCTCACCTTACATTATTGGTGATGAAAGTCTGTGATCTTGGGATCCAGGAAACCAGGCACACAGAGTCAAACCCACTCCATGTCCCAGTGGGCTCACTTGTTTGGATTTAACAAGACAGAGTCACTCTTTCTTTGTACCTACTGATGTGAGTACAGTCAAATGCCTGGAAACTATGAAGACTGGCCTTTCCAGAGAAAGCAGGTAGTTTCTCACCACGGGCTCCTGACAACTTCACAGAGTTGGCTAAGGAGACCAGATTGAAGACAGGACACGCCATTTTTGGGGAACATAGTATGGCCCACAAGTCAGAGGACACTCCGGATAGACACAGACCTACTTTGGGGAAAGAGGTACCATTTTGGGTGTGAGTGTGAGTTTGTGGTTTTGTCTCATGTTCTGAGAATAGTTAGGAAAGCTGGTTTGTTTGTTTTGGAGTGAACTGTTTCTAATAAGTCCTTTGACAACGTGAGTGTTTCTGTGTCTATATATCATACTGTGTCCGTGATTGTAGACAGTAGAAAAGAGAATGCATCAATGGATGTGCCCTGTCTACGAGAAAGCTTCAAAGCATTCATCCTGTGCAATTTATGAATGGACTGCAGCTTGCCGTATGGATGGGCAATTCCTGCCATCTTTCTAAATTCCTGTTTTCTTCCTGAATTCTGGACACTCTCCAGAATACGCTCATGATTTTGTGTCCAAGATATGTACCACCTCCATCTCTGTGACATGGCCATGTACTGGATAGCTGATGGGAATGGTGAGTATCTCAGAAAACTCAGATATCAGTATGCCCAAGAAAGTCTCAGTGGAGAAACCCTGCTTTGGGCCTTTTGCTTACCTAATCTGTTGCCCTGAATGTCAGGAAGGTCTTTGCCTTAGGCCACACTTTGTGAAGCCTGAAGAAAATAGTTTTCAAATGGAATTGAATGGTCATTACCTGTGCCTCTTCGGTTAATTGCTTTGGAAATGGATGTGTCTGAATCAGCCTCTTGGCCCTATGTGAGGCTGTGGCTTAGATTCACAGCACATGATGGGTCTAAAGAAAAATCCCATGTGTGCATCCAAAACCAAAATGGACAAAAGAACTGTCATGGTGGATAGAGTCTCTCGCCTTCGTCTGTAAGGTTCCTGACCTCCATTAAGTGAGAATAGGGATCATTTGGGTCAAGTGAATTCTTTAAAGCCCTGCAGAGGCTATCCCATAGGTTCGTGGGTTTTCTCATGACTCCAATTCACATCTATGTTTACTGAAGAGCAGGGACAGTGTTGGTCTTACAATACAGGAATGCAGTGGATCTTCCATCTGTTGAGAACCTCAAAGCTCCATGCAGAAATGATCTCTGGAGAAGATGTAGGCAGCTATGTAAGACCTGAGAGAGCAAAAATCATCTTCCATGGCAAACAACCTGGTCAGGATTAAGGGTTGCGTCAGAATGAGCCTATCTCTTCTTAATGTAGAGAAGATGTACCAAACCCGGCCTGTGTGGAGAGCTGTTCCCTTTTGCCTACGGGTGATATACCATTTTAACTTGTGAAAGTGTCACAGGAAGTAGGGGCAGCCCTCATCTCATGGGACCGTTGGGAGCAATTGTTATGACAAAGTGGTTGCCAAGGCAGTGATCTCATTCAGTTCCTGAAGGAAGTGATCTCATCTCACTTCCTTGGTGATGGAACTCTCTGAACTTGGTATACAGAAAGCCAGGCACCCAGAGCCAGTCCCAGTCCTAGTCCCAGTGGTCTCACTTTTTTGGATTTACAAAGGACAGAGTCAGTATTTCTTGATACCTACTGATGTGAGGATGGCCAAATGCCAGGAAAGCTCGGAAGAGGGGCTCTTCCTGAGAAAGCAGATAGTGGCTCACTCCTGGCTTCTAACAACTTCACATTGTTGGCCAAGAAGATCAGATCTGAGACAGGTCAGGCCATTTCGGAGCATCATAGTATGGCCCATCAGTCAGAGCACACTCCGGAGAGTCACAGACCTATTTGGGGGAAGGAGGTGCCATTGCGGGTGTGGGTTTGTGGTTTTGTCTCATGTTCTGAGAATAGGTAGAAAAGGCAGTTTGTTTGGTTTGGAGTGAACTGTTTCTAGTAAGTCGTTTGACAATGCAAGTGTTTCTATGTCTGTGTATCCCACTGTGTCCGTGCTTGTAGACATTAGAAAAGAGAATGCATCAATGGATGTGTCCTGTCTCATAGAAAGCTTCCCAGCATTCATCCAGCACAATTTATGAATTGACTGTGGCTTGCCTTATTGATGGGCGATACCTGCTACCTTCCTAAGTTGCTGTTTTCTTCCTGAATTATGGCCAATCTCCAGAATAGGCTCATGGTTTTGTGTCCAAGATATGTACTACCTCCAAGCTCTGTGACATGGCCATGTACTGGATAGATGAATGGAATGTCGAGCATCTCAGAAAACTCAGATATCAGTGTGACCAGTAAAGTCTCAGTGGAGAATCCCTGCTTTGGGCCATTTGCTTACCTATTGTTCTGTTGCCCTGAGAGTCAGGAAGGTCTTTGTCTCAGGCCAACCCTTTGTGAATCCTGAAGGAAAGATTTTTCAAATGGAAATGAATATGCTTTACCTTTGGCTCTTTCCTTAATTGATTTGGAAAGAGATGTGTGTGAATCAGCCTCTTGGCCCAGTGTGATTCTTTGACTTAGATTCTCAGCACCTGATGGATCTAAAGAAAGATCCCATGGGTGCATAAAATCCAAAATGGCAAAAAGAGCAGTCATTGTTGATGAAGTATTTTGCCTTCCTCTGTAAGGTTCCTGAATTCCATCAAGTGAGAATAGGGATCTTTTGGGTCAAATGAGTTCTTCAAATGTATTCAGAGGCTATCCAATAGGTGCTTGAGTTTTCTCATCTTTCCAATTCACATAAAGAATCTGTACCCGACACTCAGTAGGACTCAAATTGGAGAAGCAGAGCAGTATTAAGGGCAGGCCTATTTGATCACTCCTGGTACACAGGAAGGGTGTACAGGCCACTGGGAATTTAGGCAAATGAGGGGCAACAGAGCTTATTTTGGACACTGTCTTGGGCTACGCTAATGCTATCAAATGTCAATCCTATTGTTGACTTCATATTTGTTTTATCCTAAGCTCACATATTCATCCTCAACCCTGTTGAAAATATCTAATCCCATCACTCACTTTATTCTTTTCCTGATTTCCTAATGTCTCTATTGATATCTGCTTTCCTACATATTTTGCCCTGTGCATCATTGTGACTGACTCTTCACTTGTGTTGACATTTACATTGACTCTCTAACCAAAACCCTATTGCTAAAGAACTTTTGTTCCAAATCCTATACTCACTTTTCTTCCTAAACTTACCGACTATCTTTCTAATCCAACTGACTATAACTTTTTGAATGGATGTTCTCTTCTACATTCAATGATCCAAGTACAGTTCAGGTTTCTATTCAACCGGGTGAGGGAGTAGATTCTGCAGTTTGGCAATTGGGGACAGCACATTCTGGCAACAAGATTAGCAAAGAGTTCTCAAGATTTCAACAGTGTTTTGTTAAGCGTACAGAAAAACAGGAAGTGACAAGTACATATTTTATTAACCTTTCATTCCCCACTTCTTTTTCTGGCTACTTTTAATCATAAAAGTGATCATTGTGGGGTGTCACATTCTATGTCTGCTAGTGGGGTATTACCATAATTTTAATTTGTCCAATTTGAGCTTGGAGAAAAGAAATTACATGATTGAGGAAACAGGGTTTTATAGTTAGTAATACTATGAGGATTATTATTGGACCAGCCAGGGTTGATAAAAACGTAATTAACCAGGGGGACTGTGTAAAAAAAGACTCAAACTACCGTTTTTGTGCCTCTCTCTCTCGTTGTTGCTCTTCAAGGCATCTTTTTAATTTACTCATAGATTTTTTTACAACTGCAGTATTGTCGACATAAAAACAACATTCTTCCCTCAATGAAGCACAAAGGCCCCCTTCTGTCATGAAAAGGAGGTCCAACCCTCGCCTTTTCTGTAAAACAACTTCAGAGAGAGAGGTTAAAGATTCCTGCAAAGCTGTGATGGAGGTTTCTAAAATCTTTAAGTTTTGATCTATTGCTTCTTCTAATTGGGTCACTTGTTGTGTCCCATGGACCAGAGCAGTGGTTCTTGTGCCAAACCCTGCAGCAACTCCTATTCGTAATAGAATGGCTAAGGTGAGGGACATATGTTCCCAGCGGAACCGGGTTGTATGTCCCCCTCTTTGATCTTCAGATGAACCTGTGTCATGATAGAGCACTCTGGGAAACATCTGCACCATTTCACAATTAATCACATCTGTTGACCATTTCATGAAAACATAAACAATGTTTAAGTATATAGAATTATACTGTTGTAGGGACGGACAAGGCAAGGCACCTAAGATAGCACGAAAGACACGGAAACAGTCTTTTTTGGTTTCAACCAGATTCAGAGGGCATTGCTTCTGTTGTAATCAATTAATCCCCTGAAACCCAAGTTACGTAGTTTCAGAATTTTGTACCCAACACGTAAGGGAAGGGGCTCAGAAGTTCACAGTCTGCAGAAGTTCACAAAAAGCAGTTTTTGTTTCTCTTTTTTCCTCAGTTTGGGCAAGTTAACTTTTCAAGGACACCTGGGTGGGGGTGTCTTCCCTTTCTTTTTTTCCCCCTTCCAGCTGTTTCCATACAGCCCAGTTTGTAACTTCTTTATCTTAGAAATGTAGCCATCTCTGTGAAGCCCCAGCTCAAGGCCAGAGGACTTTTTTTCAAATATTTTGTGAAAAACTAGTAAGGGTGTGTCTAGATCAGGAGTGCTGAATTTTTTAGCCAGTTGCCAAGGAGACCAGGGCAACACAAAAATAGGAAGTTTATCTACAGTGAACTCTTTTATAGGGACTCTTTTGCTGAAAGTCCTAAATCAGCCATGGTGAAGACTTCTGGAGAAGGTCAGTTAAGACTTTTCTGTGGGCCTGGTACAGAGGGGGACAATTTGGAAGGCAGAAATAAGAGCAGCTCTGTGGATCTGAGAATGAGGAAGGAGAGATGTAAAAGAATATTGGGAGAGGGCTTTGGGATCTTAATAGCAACAAAAACTTGAGCAGTAGAACAGATAGAACAGAGGGGGAGACGGGAGTGAGATTCCAAAAAGCCTGTGAGGGACTTTAAATTCTTAGTAACCTGTTTTTAGTGATGACAAAGCAACATTAAAGGCCATTTTCATTACATCTTGTATTAGGGTCTGAGGATTCTTCTCAGCGGGTTTGAGCTTTGCATTAGGTGGTAAGAGGACTGGGTGGGACCCGGTGCGGGCACTGACAGGAGAGGAGAGGAGTGAGTGAATGGAGTGGTACCTCAGTACCTGCAACCTCAGCAAGGGAGCAATGGTCTGAGAACCAGTCGAGATTTGGGTTTTTGATCTAGATATTGGAGGGGAGAAATCAAGTTGCTGAGGTGGGAGTGACAGCAGAGAGTCTAGAGCACAAGGCTGAGGGTGAGCATCTATTGGAGAAGCATAGTTCAGGATGTGAGCAAAGGAGAGAGAAGGCCTCCACATAGCGGAATCTCCTTTCACCCTTTTGAGCACTTGCAGAAGTTAAAAAGGTCACACAGAATTTGAGGATCTAGAGACCCCTCTGGGGGCCATCGGTTTTGGTTATCTAATTCGTAATATGGCCAATGCTGTGTACAGAATTTGATGAGGAGTTTGGGTTCCATCTGACAGTCCCTGTATGCTCACATCCCCATGACTTACAATAGAAGTCTGCTCTCCCCCCCCACAGCCGTGACTGTTTGTGGCTTTGATAGTCTGCCGGGCAAACATAGTAATCTAGGCTAGCCAACCTGCATCTGGCTCACGTGTCCCTACATCTATAATGTTTGTTTCCATTATCTATGGTACGGAAGGGATTTAATGGAATTTTAGTGGGATCCTGTTAATCAGGTATATCCCAATAGGAAAGACCTATAGCCAGCTGACAAATGACTGGGTGGAGAGATGGCCACCAGGTTCGTAAGGGGGCTGTATTCGAGATAGGCCATACTTCGTGTCCAGTAGGATTTGTGATCAGCCATCGCAGCTTAAGGGGCTGATTAGGGTTAAGACTACTGGTCGTCAAGGGGAGAATAAATATCTTCCAGGATCTTCTTTACAACCATTTGCGATGTTTCTTTTTTCTTCTTTTTTATTTCTTTTTTTTGTGTGTGTGGGGAAGGCTTCAATACATCCTGAAAATGTATGTTCAAAGACTAGGAGTTATTTAAGTCCATACCTTACTGGCTTAATTTCAGTAAAGTCCACTTCCCAGAATTGTCCTCGTCTGGTTCCTCATAGGTGCTTTCCTGCAGGAAGCTTGGAAGTGTAAGCTTTAACCAATTAATGGACCTGACAGGCTTTTGTTACCCATTCAGTTATTTCCTTTTGCTGTGAGTAGGTTAGTGGAAAACTGTGTTCTTGATCCTTCACGAATGAATGCAGTTTCTTTGAACAAAGGTGAGTGAGTTGATGAACATTTGCTACTGACATAGTTAGAGCCATGATTATAGGAGTAGTTACTGAAGGATTAAAAAATTCCACTTGGGGGGCCTTCAGGGTTAAAAGTTATTTTGGCCCAGAGCTTGGTGAGCAGAACTCTGCCCATCAATGGGGCCAGGCATTCTGGGATTACTAGGAAGGAGTGATGGATTTTTCCTTTTCCCTGGTCCATGGTCCTCTTAGTTGTCAAAGCCCGATATTTACTTCTGTTAGACTCTTGAATTAGAGACCTTTTATTCGGTAGAGGGCCCAATGGGCCTTATGGGCTGAGTATATTGCCCCTGTATCTACTTCAAAGTTTATTGTGTTCCCCTCCATTTCAAAAGTTACCTTGAGGTCAGGGAGAGGATCTGAGCCCGGACTTTCTTAGTATTCCTCCAGAGTCAGAATATCTGGCTGGCATGGCTGTCTCTTTCTAGGGCACTCTTTGGCCCAGTGTCCTTTTTCTTTAGAGTAGGCACATTGATCTGAGGCCAGGGGTGGCCTCTAGTGTGTGCCCAGGTATCCCTTGCTGTCTCTCTGTTTCTTAGTTTCTGGCCTATTTGTTGTTGTGACCAGGACCTTAGTCAATGCCTTAGTCTGTCTTTTGTTTCTTTTATCCTCACTCAGCTCCCTTCTCTTCCTCAGTTTCTCTCTTAAAGTATACCTTCTCGGGTTCTCTGACTAAATCCCTCAAAGTCATATCTTGTAATCCATCTAAGCATTGTAACTTTCTTTTAATATCCAGGGCAGCTTTCCCAATAAAGGCCATTGTGACAGATGCCTTTTGATCCTCTGCCTGAGGATCGAAAGGAGTATGTCTCTTATATGCCTACATAATTATCTCTAGGAACATACAGGGAGATTCATCAGGCCCTTAAATAATCTCTCTTACCTTGGCCAAATTAGTTGGTCACCTAGCGGCCACTAAGATACCCACTATTAGAGCCCGGCGATAAGTGGACAGATGCTCCCTACCTTCAAAGGTGTTGGGGTCCCAGTTGGGTCGTTTCAAGAGAAAGCCGGCTTTGAATATGTTGGGAAGTTGTGTCGGTCACGCATTTGGTCCGAGGATACTTTTTTCTAGCCTCCAGGAGGATTCTCTTTTGTTCCTCTGTCATGAAGAGAGTGCCTAGGAGTTGTTGGCAGTCATCCCAAGTAGGTTGGTGTGAAAACATCAATGACTTCACCAGACCTGAGAGCCAGGTTGGGTCCTCAGTAAAAGGGGGATTGTTATTTTTCCATTTATATAGGTCTGAAGAGGAGAAGGCCAATACTGGTAGGCTTCCATTTTTTTCCCCATGGCCATCGTCAATCATTGGCCCTTAGGGATGGAGGGAAGCAACACGGGAGTTCCAGGGTTTTCAATCATTTGCCACCAGCGAGTTCCTTTAGCAAGTCCAGCTTCCTCCAGGGGAGGAGGGGCTGTGTGTGACGCAGGGGAGTTATCTGGAGGGCCCTGGGCTGGCTTAGCGTCCTCCAATTGCGGAGAGGCTGAGTCAGCAGCTGGAGAATCACTTAGAGGGTGTTGGGGGTTGTGGGACAAGGGTAGAAGATAAGGAAGGGGAGGAGAGTCCAGTAGAGTCAAATCTTGTGACTCAGGGAGAACAGAGGGTGGAGGAGGAGGAGGAGCAGAGGGGTTGAGAGATCGTGGGGGAAGGAGTAGGAACGGGGACACA
Organism: Callospermophilus lateralis; assembly: GCF_048772815.1. Classification (NCBI taxonomy): domain Eukaryota; kingdom Metazoa; phylum Chordata; class Mammalia; order Rodentia; family Sciuridae; genus Callospermophilus; species Callospermophilus lateralis. The sequence goes on along the minus strand of NW_027513200.1, from coordinate 86,287 downwards.
GCAAGGAAAGGCTTCACCCACGGAAGAGGAGATTTGCAGAGGTCCTGCCAAGTTAAGGTATATTCCTGTTTATCAGTATGGCTATGTGGCCCTGGCTGTAAGACAATATCTCTGTCTTTTTAAATTAGTGGTAAGTAGAAAGATCCTTCTAGGGGCCATCCGAATCCAAAGGTGGGCCATTCTGAGGCACACAGAGTCTGCCAGGTCCAGCGTTTTACTGAAAAAGAAACATTCTGAGCCCTTAAGCGGACTTTGGTCCATAGATCAAGGGTCAGTTACAGAGACATTGAAGTGATCTGTCCCATAATGAAAGATACACAAACAGTAAAAGCAACGACACAGGACACAGACAAGAGAAAACAATAAAGACAGGCAATGGACGTCCAACACTGAGACCAAGACTGAGCAGGCGGCAAAACCCGATGGGCTGGCAATACCGAATCTGAAACAAAGTATCACTGAGTCAAGGGGACTATTATTCCTCGATTCCCAAGTCCTCTGTGGCCTCCCCCAGGGACTTGGCTTGTGGCTCTGTGACACGTCTGCCAGCCACCATCAAAGAGAGCTCACACACTTCATCGACAGCCATTTTGCCAAGCCCTAACCTGAAACCTGAAACCAGAAAGAGGCGCCTTACTTACCCTGAGAGTAGCCCATTGGGGTCTCTCGTTCACCGCTGCTGGATTTCGGTGGAACCTCCATATATAAAGATCGGAAGAGCATTGGGGGAAGAGACCACTAAGAGACTCTCTCATGCAAAAACAAAGGGTTTATTGGGGGTCCAGCATGCTGGGGCTCAGAGCTCATTTGAATAGAGCAGAGAACCCTGAGAACAGCTTAAGCAGAGCTTATATACTTTCCTTGAAGAGGGCAGGGAGGAAAGTTTATTGATGGGCCTGGGCGGGTGAGCAGTTTGCGTGCAACTGGGTGAGGGAGTACATTCTGAAGTTTGGCTGTTGGGGACAGCACATTCTGGGAAAAAGTTTAGAAAACACTTCTCAAGATTTCAACAGTGTTTTATTAAGCATACAGAAAAACAGGAAGTGACAAGAATCTATTTTATTAACATTTCACTACTGACTATACTTTGCCAGATTTCCTAAAGTCTCTATTGATATCTGCATTCCTACATATTTTCCCCAGTTCATCATTGTGATTAATTCTTCACATGTGCTGACATTTACATTCACTCAATACCCGAAACCCTATAGCTAAAGAACTTTTGGTCCAAATCCTATACTCACTCTCCTTTATAAACATACCGACTATCTTCCTAATACTCCTGACTATCCATTTTGACTGGAAGTTCTCTTTGAAAATCAATCATCCAAGTTACAAGGTCCTATGCTTAATACCGCAATCAAGGGCCCAATGCCCTTCTGGGCTTCAAATCTTACCTAGATTTCTGTTTTCAGATTCCTATATTTTACCTATATATTCTTGAAAATATCGCAGATTCCCAATACCATTATTCATCCAGCAGAATGATTTCTATTCCAAATCAAACCTGTTATTAACCCTAACCATACACTGTTCCTTCAATCTAACTTTAGAGAAGAGCAAGGACAGAGTTGGTCTTAAAATACAGGAATGTAGGGGATCTTCCAACTGCTGAGAAACTCAAAGTTCTATGCGCAAATGATCCCTAGAGAAGTTGTAGGCACCTATGAAGGAACTGAGAGAGCAAAAGTCATCTTTCATTGCAAACAACCTGGTCAGCATGAAGGGATGTGTCTGAATCAGCCTCTCTCTTCTTTATGTAGAGAAGAAGGACAAAACGAGGCCTCTGTGGAGAGCTGTTCCTGGTTACCAATATTTGATATACCATTCTAACTTGTGAAAGTGTCAAAAAAATTAGGGACAGCCTCCATTTCATGGGACCTTTGGAAGCAAATGTTAGGACAATGTGCTTGCCAAGGCATTGACCTCATTCAGTTCCTGAAGGAAGTGACCTCACCTCACATTCTTGGTGATGGAACTCTCTGAACTTGGGATCCAGGCATCCAGGCACACAAATCTAGTCCCAGGCCCAGTCCCAGTGGTCTCCCTTCTTTTGATTTACCAAGGACAGAGTCAGTCTTTCTTGGTATCTACTGATGTGAGGATGGCCAAATGCCAGGAAAGCTCTGAAGAGTGGCCTTTCCTGAGTAAGCAGGAAGTGACTCACCGCTGTCTCCTGACAACTTCACAGAGTTGGCCAAGGAAACCAGATCTGAGACAGAACAGGCCATTTGATGGGAACATAGTACGGCCCACCAGTCAGAGGTCACACCCGATAGTCAGAGACCTACTTTGGGAAAGGAGGTGACTTTGTGGGTGTGAGTGTGTGTTTGTGATTTTGTCTCATGTTTTGAGAATAGGTAGGAAAGGCAGTTTGTTTGGTTTGGAGTGGACGATTTCTAACAAGTGATTTGACAAGGCGAGTGTTTTTAAGTCTGTGTACCCCACTGTGTCCATGGTTGTAGACATTAGAAAAGAGAATGCATCAAAGGATGTGTCCAGGCTAGTAGAAAGCTTACCAGAATTCTTTCTGCCCAATGTATGAAAGGAATGCGGCTTGCCTTATGGATGGGTAACACCTGCTATCTTCCTAAGTTCCTGTTTTCTTCCTGAATTCTGGCCACTCTCCAGAATAGGCTCATGATTTTGTGACCAAGATAAGTACCGCCTCTAAGCTCTGTGACATGGCCATGTACTGGATAGCTGAAGGGAATGGTGAGCATCTCAGAAAATTCAGATATCAGTGTGATCAGGAAAGTCTCAGTGGAGAAACACTGCTTTGGGCCATTTGCTAACCTATTGTTCTGTTCCCCTGAATGTCAGGAAGGTCTTTGCCTCAGGCCACCCCTTTGTGAAGCCTAAAGAAAACAGTTTTCAAATGGAAATGAATGGGCATCACCTGTGGCTCTTTGCTTAATTGTTTTGGAAAGGGATGTGTCTGAATCAGCCTCTTGGCCCTGTGTGAGGTTGTGGCTTAGATTCTCAGCACCTGGTGGATGTAAAGAGAGATCCCATGTGTGCATCCAAAACCAAAACGGCCAAAAAGCAGTCCTTGTGGATGAAGTCTGTCGCCTTCCTCTTTAAAGTTCTTGAACTCCATCAAGTGAGAATAGGGATCCTTTGGGTCAAATGGGTTCTTCAAAGACCTGCAGAGGTGCTTGTGATTTCTCATGACTGCAAATCACATAAAAATATATACCTGACACTCAGTTTTCCACAAATTGGAGAAGCATAGAAGTATTAACGTCTAGCATATTTGATCACTCCTGTTTCACATGAAGGGTGTCCAGACCACCCTGAATTTACGCCAATGAGGGGCAAGGGAGTTATTTTGGACACTCTCTTGGACTCCGCCACTCATGGAAACCTTCCGCCAGAGGTTGTGATTAGTGTCTATATGGAAGAAGATGAGGGCCATATGGGAGGGTTTTGGTTTTAAATTTGGTCATTTGTGTCCAGTATGAAGACATGACCTGGACCACCTGGGCTTGAACTCTGGTGTGATTCCCCTTAGAGACTGAATTCAGAGAAGTATTGCCATGAATTTTGTTGGGATTTTAGGAGTCCACCCATGAGAATCACCCTTGGAAACTGAGATCTAGGCCCAGGTTGGCTTTCCACAGAGCCCTGGGTATCTCAGCCAGGATATCACATGATTTAATTCTGAAAGACTTGGCAGCCATAGTTGAGAGTCACAACACCCATGGACGTCACATTGTAGACCTCAATGGGCCTGGCTTCATGTGACATTTTGGGCACTCTTTGGGAAGCCTTGCCTGTGAGAGTTCTACAGAGCATTCATTGAAATGAGCTTCCTCACCATTTAATGGTTCCTGAATGAATTGAAACCCACAGTGCCTGCAACGTCATCCTTGAAAAATCCCTAGATAAATACCATGAAATTTTTGAAATTCCCATGACCAGGTGGCACTGGAGAAACTTTGGATGTCCTGTTGCTGATCGTAAATATGCAAGACAGTGCCTTGATTGAGTGGGTTTCATGAAAATGGTGTAGAACAGAGATGCCAGTATGTTGGAACCTGCTGAGTAGTGGGCCTAGAGCAGTGGTAGGCAGATGTGTGATAAAAAATTTGTGGTGGGGCCATGTGGATCTGCCATTGGCTTCCAAATGGCTTGTGACTTACATGGTGCAGCCAGCAGACCCTTCCATGTAAAGGCTTCTTGTTATATGGAGATGTTTCCGGGCAATGTTCAGAATCAGGTTGCTATAGACATGTGGCCAAGCTATGTGGGATAGAAGCCTGGTTGGTGCATTCTCCTGCAGACCCTGACCAACCACACATGAAAGAATTGCCTCCAGAACTGTGTCCCAGTTGAACTTCTTTTATTTCATGAAGCAAATGCCAAAGTCCCAGTGCAGCAGCAAGAAACACCACGAAAAGTGGAGGATGACCAAATGGCTTCCCAGTCCACATGGGAATACCCTTAGCCCCCAGTGGCCACAGTTTACTTACAAAGAGAGAATTCAGCACTGCTGCCTCATGTTCATTGGAAAATAAGAAATCATGTCCTCCAGGTCACATAGATGCAGACACAGCTTTGATGGTCTCACTAGAAAGAAGCTAAAGCTCCTGACAAAAACATATATTTCAAGTGCCCAAACTCAGAGGCAGTTTCTCAAGAAGTATTTAGGTCAGCAGAGCTCCATATATATGGAGTTTTTATCCTGTCCCATACTAGGAAAACTCCTCTACCACTTCCAAGGTTGTAAACTCCTGAGCATATTATTCACAGATTTTATTACTCTACTCCTCTAATTGTGTCTTACTTTGGGGGAAGGAAATGTCAAGGAATTGTTCTGGAGGAGAGTGGGAAGATTTTGTTTAGCACATATTTGCATACACATTGGTTTCATTTTTCTATTTTACATTTGATATACTGAATCCCTGACACTAACACATACCCTACTAGATTCTGAATACTAATCCTAATATGATGGAGAAAAATAACCGAAACAGAATAGAAATACAAGCAGTTCAGAGGAGGCACGTTGTATACTTGGACTTGCCTTTTGCATTATATAGGGTAGGAGTTATAAATCTAGTAAATTTTTTGTTGAAATAGTTTTCCATGTGCTTTTACAGTTAACAAATATGTGAATTCCTGTCTCCCTTTCTCTGTATTCTATTCAGCACATGTATTTTTATATGCACATTTAGAATCCTACCTGGTATCACACGTACATTCTTGTGAGTTACATAACTTGGCAGATACAAAGTGTGAGAAGAGATCACTCCTCCTAAACGCTGTTTGAACTGAAAATTCAAACTATGGGTGAGCTTCCTAGTTGAAAAAAGTTATACATAAATCCATATCCAGTAAAATGAATATTTTTGGATCTGTGGATGATATGTATTTCACGGTGTAATTTGATTGGCATATATATTGCTAATTTTTAAAATCTGTGTGTGGTTATATATATATATATATATATTTATATATATATATATATATATATATATATATATATATATATTCTCTCCAGATATTTCAAAATATTTAATATATGTGTCTTATTATACACTCCCTAAATTCATTCATGAATATGTATGTGGATTTATAAAAAACTTTTCACAAGATTATTCTCAGAAATATTCATTCACCTGATATACGTATTTTTTTCCTAGTATTGAAAACTAACTTCAGTGAATGGTGCATATGAATCCTAATATTTCTACAGTAACTGATCCAGTTTCACATCAATGCAAGTAGATTCCTATGGGACATGATAAGTATTTTGAAGGTCATTTTTATTTCAACACTGGTACATTACTATTTCTTCAGTTTATGCACATTATAGGATATATATTTCATCCACAAGTTCACAAATTTATAGGCATATATTTCACTTTCAATCACTTTCTGCTTCAGAAAACACGTGTTCCGCCATGTTTCAAACTGGTCTTTTCATGAGACTTCTTTCAAAACACATTATTTTTGATTTCCATAATCACTTTTGAAGCAAAACTCACACACTCTTCATGATAAACCATAAGCCTAGGATTACAATTAGATGTATAACTAGTTGTTATGAATGATTCTATATCAATATATGATTTCTTGAGAGGCAAGATGGCCGCAAAGGGAGTGCATTAACTCCGTGTACTGCGTCACTGTGAGGGAAAATGACGAGTTAGAACGGCTAAAAGCTATCTTGTTAGGAATTTCCAGCAAAATTGGGGTGCTCCAAAACCTAGTGGAAGGATTTTCATCGCACGAGGATCAGCTTCAGGGGCTCAAATGCGAGCGATCTGTCCGTCTGTACGGAGCGCTGCTTGTTCGGCAGATCACCCCATGGCTGGAGTCTGCAGCGCGCGCTGGGAAATGACAGGCTGGTGGCGCAGAGATACAGCAATGCTGATTCTGTGGGCTCCTGCAAGCTAGGCATTTGCTGAGCTCGGAGCTGAATTCAGGGTTGGAGACAGGGAAAGGAAACGGTCCAGGTTGGTTCTCCACACCGGTCAGACCACGGAGGAAGCCAGCGGCCACCATCTTGGAGAGCTGACGTCACCATCCTTGTTTTCGACTGATTGCAGCTCTTTCAGCTATAGAACAGGTAATTTCAGGCTGACAATTGTCTGCATCTCGCAGACAAATTGCTCAGACTTAGTGCTAAATAACCCGCGGAAACTGCTTCTTGGAGCCTGCTCCTATCAGAACACGCACCGAGCCCGGAGTGTCGGAGTTCCGGCTCCCGGAGCTGCTCTGGCCCAGGGCTATAGAACCCGCTGAAACTGCTTCTTGGAGCCTGCTCCTGTCGGAGCATGCACCAAGTCCGGAGAGGCCGAATTCTGGCTCCCGGAACTGTTTTGGCCCGGTGATAAAGAACCCGCGGAAACTGTTTCTCGGTCCGGGTCCTGCTGAATACTGTGGAGGCCAGAGGGGCCGAACAGAGCCGCCGCCCGGGCCCGTAACAGGTCCAGCGACCTGCCGGCGTGGTAGTCAAGAAAACCCGGAGGCAGCACTGGCACAGGAGCCGGCGGTAGCTGCGCGGCGCGGGTCTCCCAGCTACCGCTCCCACCAGTGCTGACAACTGAGGTCTCTTGCACCGACTCGCCTCGGCGTGGGACTCACGGCTACCGCTCCCACCAGTGCTGACAACTGAGGTCTCTTGCACCAGATACGGGGGCGTGGCTACCAGAAGGTAAGCAAATTGGCTGGGGTTTTTCAGCCCCAAGCTCTACAAACTTAGGGCCTGACAAGAAGAGTGTCAACAAGAAGAGTGTGCCCAGGCACTAATGAAACAGCTGCTCCACGCGTGTGCAAGGTAGGCGGAACTGTGAACACCGACAAAACAGGCCCAGTGAACCGCCAGACACATCCCTCCGGTTGGGGGAGGGGCAGAGCCACCGGGCGCCTGCAAGGTAGGCGGACCCGCGACCCACCAGCAGAAAATGCACAGCAATCCACAAAGCGGCATAGCCACCCCCCGAGCCTACAAGGTAGGCAGACCTGTGACCTACCGGCAGGTCATGCCCAAAAACCTGCGGAGGGGCACAGCTGCCCCACGTGCCTGCTAGGTAGGCTGAACCGTGACCACCAACAGAACAGGCCCAGCGGCCGGCCAGACACATCGCCCCGCCCAGGTTGGGGGAGGGGCAGAGCCGCCGGGCGCCTGCAAGTTAGGCATACCTGCGAATCACCAGCAGATCAGGCCCAGCAACCGCGGAGCGGCAGAGCCACCCCCGGGCCTGCAAGGTAGGCACACTTGCCACCAACCGGCAGGTCAGGCCCAACAAACTGCGGAGGGGCACAGCTGCCCCACGAGCCTGCTAGGTAGGCAGAACCCTGACCACCGACAGAACAGGCCCAGAGGCCGGCCAGATACATCGCCCCGCCCCGGTTGGGGGAGGGGCAGAGCAGCCGGGCGCCTGCAAGGTAGGCAGACCTGCGACTCACCAGCAGATCAGGCCCAGCAACTGTGGAGCGGCAGAGCCACCCCCGGGCCTGCAAGATAGGCGCACTTGCCACCCACCGGCAGGTCAGGCCCAAGAAACTCCGGAGGGGCACAGCTGCCCCACGAGCCTGCTAGGTAGGCAGAACGCTGACCACCAACAGAACAGGCTCAGAGGCCGGCCATACACATTGCCCCACCCCGGTTGGGGGAGGGGCAGAGCCGCCGGGCGCCTGCAAGTTAGGCAGACCTGCATCTCACCAGCATATCAGGCCCAGCAACCCGCGGAGCGGCAGAGCCACCCCCGGGCCTGCAAGGTAGGCACACTTGCCACCCACCGACAGGTCAGGCCCAGCAACTCTCAGAGAGACCCAGCTGCTCCACGCGCGTGCAGGGTAAGCGGAACCGTGACCACCGACAAAAGAGGCCCAGTGGACCGCCAGACACATAGCTCCGGTTGGGGGAGGGGCAGAGGCGCCGGGTGCCTGCAAGGTAGGCGGACCCGCGACCCACCAGCAGAACAGGCACAGCAATCCACAGAGCGGCAGAGCCACCCCCCGAGCCTACAAGGTAGGCAGACCTGCGACCCACCGACAGGTCAGGCCCAAAAAACTGCGGAGGGACACAGCTGCCCCACGTGCCTGCTAGGTAGGCTGAACCATGACCACCAACGGAACAGGCCCAGCGGCCGGCCAGACACATCGCCCCGCCCCAGTTGGGGGAGGGGCAGAGCCGCCGGGCGCCTGCAAGTTAGGCAGACCTGCAACTCACCAGCAGATCAGGCCCAGTGACCCCCGGAGCGGCAGAGCCACCCCTGCGCCTGCAAGGTAGGCAGACTTGCCATCCACCGGCAGGTCAGGCTCAGCAACTCTCAGAGGGACACAGCTGCTCCACGCACGTGCAATGTAGGCGGAACCGTGACCACCGACAAAACAGGCCCAGTGGCCCGCCAGATACATCACCCCGGTTGGGGGAGGGGCAGAGCCGCCACCAGCGCCTTTTAGGTAGACATACCTGCAACCGACAGACAGAACAGGCCTAGTGGCCAGCGGAGGGGCAAAACCGCTGCTCACTCCTGCAAGGTAGGCGGACCTGTGACCACCGAAAGAACAGGCCCATCGAAAGTAGAGGCACAGCGGCCTCCCGGCGTGGTAGGCACATTGCCTCAATTGAAAGAGGGGCAGAACCACCGCCAAAGCCTGCAAGGGAGACGATGCAGCTATACAAAAGCAATATAAATATATAGGGGGAAAAATCAATAACACAACAGTTTCACCAAGCAGAAAGAAACGCGATCAGTATGAAAAGACAAGGAAAAAAAGGACCACAAGCAATGCAGGTCAATTTAACTTTAGAAGAGGTAATATCTGCAGCAGATGGAATGTCAGATAAAGAATTCAGGATATACATGCTTCAGATGATCTGGAGTCTCAAGGAAGACATTAGACAGCAAAATCAGACAATGAAAGACCACTTCGACCACTTCGACAATGAATTACATAAACAAATCCAAGAAGCAAAAGATCAATTATTCAGGGAGATAGAGGTTATAAAAAACAAACAAACAGAAATCCTGGAAATTCAGGAAACAATAAACCAACATAAAAACTCAATTGAGAATACTACCAGCAGAGTAGAACACTTAGAAGATAGAACATCAGACAATGAAGACAAAGTATTTCAACTGGAGAAGAACATAGACAGCTCAGCAAAGCTGTTAAGAAACCATGAGCAGAACATTCAAGAAATATGGGATAACATAAAGAGACAAAACTTAAGAGTCATTGGGATACAGGAAGGTATTGAGGTCCAAACCAAAGGAATGAGCAATCTATTCAACGAAATAATACGAGAAAACTTCCCAGACTTGAAGAATGAGACAGAATCCCAAATCCTAGAAGCCTACAGGACGCCGAATGTGCAAAATCATAAGAGATCCACACCTAGACACATTATAATGAAGATGCCCAACATACAGAATAAGGAGAGAATTTTAAAAGCTACAAGAGAAAGGAAGCAGATTACATTTAGGGGTAAACCAATCAGGATAACAGCTGATCTTTTAACACAGACTCTGAAAGCTAGAAGATCCTGGAATAACATATTTCATACACTAAAAGAAAATGGGTTACAACCAAGAATTGTGTATCCCGTGAAATTAAGCTTCAGGATGGAAGATGAAATTAAAACCTTTCATGATAAACAAAAGTTAAAAGAATTTGCAGCTAGAAAACCATCTCTTCAAAACATCCTCGGCAAAATATTACAGGAAGAGGAAATGGAAAATGTCAATGAAAACCAACAGCGGGAGGTAGTACAGTGAAGGGGGGGAATAATCAAAGAGGAAAACAAACCATGTTTAGTAACATAAATAAACCAATATGGCTGGAAGAACACCCATATCTCAATAATAACCCTAAATGTTAATGGCTTAAACTCACCAATTAAGAGACACAGGCTAGTAGAATGGATCACAAAACAAGACCCAACAATATGCTGCCTTCAGGAGACGCATTTGATAGGAAAAGACATACTTAGACTGAAGGTGAAAGGTTGGGAAAAATCATATCACTCATATGGACTTCGGAAACAAGCAGGAGTGTCCATATTCATATCAAATAAAATAGATTTCAAGCCAAAGTTAATCAAAAGGGATGAAGATGGACACTACATACTTCTCAAGGGAACCATACACCAACAAGACATAACAATCATAAATATATATGCCCCAAACAATGGTGCAGCTATGTTCATCAAACAAACACTTCTCAAGTTCAAGAGTCTAATAGACCACCATACAATAATCATGGGAGACTTCAACACACCTCTCTCACCACTGGACAGATCTTCCAAACAAAAGTTGAATAAGGAAACTATAGAGCTCAATAACACAATTAATAACCTAGACTTAATTGACATATATAGAATATACCACCCAACATCAAGCAGTTACACTTTTTTCTCAGCAGCACATGGATCCTTCTCAAAAATAGATCATATATTATGTCACAGGGCAACTCTTAGACAATATAAAGGAGTAGAGATAATACTATGCATCTTAACTGATCATAATGGAATGAAATTGAAAATTAACGATAAAAGAAATAAGGAAAAATCATGCATCACTTGGAGAATGAACAATAGGTTACTGAATGATCAATGGGTTATAGAAGACATCAAGGAGGAAATTAAAAAATTCTTAAAGATAAATGAAAACACAGACACAACATATTGGAATCTATGGGACACATTGAAAGCAGTTCTAAGAGGAAAATTTATTGCTTGGAGTTCATTCCTTAAAAAAAGAAAAAACCAACAAATAAATGATCTAATACTTCAACTCAAAATCCTAGAAAAAGAAGAGAAAAACAACAGCAAAAGAAGTAGAAGACAAGAAATAATTAAAATCAGAGCTGAAATTAATGAAATCGAAACGAAAGAAACAATAGAAAAAATTGACAAAACTAAAAGTTGGTTGTTTGAAAAAATAAAAAAAATCGACAGACCCTTAGCCACGCTAACGAAGAGAAGAAGAGAGAGAACTCATATTACCAGCATATGGGATGAAAAAGGAAATATCACAACAGACACTTCAGAAATACAGAAGATTATCAGAAATTATTTTGAATCCTTATACTCCAACAAAATAGAAGATAGTGAAGGCATCGATAAATTTCTTAAGTTATATGATTTGCCCAGATTGAGTCAGGAGGATATTGACAACCTTAACAGACCAATATTAATTGAGGAAATAGAAGATACCATCAAAAGACTACCAACTAAGAAAAGCCCAGGACCGGATGGGTATACAGCAGAGTTTTACAAAACCTTTAAAGAGGAACTAATACCAATACTTTTCAAGCTATTTCAGAAAATAGAAAAAGAGGGAGAACTTCCAAATTCATTCTATGAGGCCAACATCACCCTGATTCCTAAATCAGACAAAGACACTTCAAAGAAAGAAAACTACAGACCAATATCTCTAATGAACCTAGATGCAAAAATCCTCAATAAACTTCTGGCGAACCGGATACAAAAACATATCAAAAAAATTGTGCAACATGATCTGGTAGGATTTATCCCTGGGATGCAAGGTTGGTTCAATATACGGAAATCAATAAATGTTATTCACCACATCAATAGGCTTAAAAATAAGAACCATATGATCATCTCGATAGATGTGGAAAAAGCATTCGACAAAGTAGAGCATCCCTTTATATTCAAAACTCTAGAAAAACTAGGGATAACAGGAACATACCTCAATATTGTAAAAGCAATCTATGCTAAGCCTCAGGCTAGCATCATTCTGAATGGAGAAAAACTGAAGGCATTCCCTCTAAAATCTGGAACAAGACAGGGATGCCCTCTCTCACCACTTCTGTTCAACATAGTTCTCGAATCACTGGCCAGAGCAATTAGACAGACGAAAGAAAATAAAGGCATAAAAATAGAAAAGAAGAACTCAAATTATCACTATTTGCAGATGACATGATTCGATACCTAGCAGACCCAAAAGGGTCTACAAAGAAACTATTAGAGCTAATAAATGAATTCAGCAAAGTGGCAGGCTCTAAAATCAACACGCATAAATCAAAGGCATTCCTGTATATCAGCGACAAATCCTCTGAAATGGAAATGAGGACAACCACCCCATTCACAATATCCTCAATAAAAGTAAAATACTTGGGAATCAACCTAACAAAAGAGGTGAAAGACTTATACAATGAAAACTACAGAACCCTAAAGAAAGAAATAGAAGAAGATCTTAGAAGATGGAAAAATATACCCTGTTCATGGATAGGTAGAAGTAACAACATCAAAATGGCGATAATACCAAAAGTTCTCTATAGGTTTAATCCAATGCCAATCAAAATCCCAACGGCATTTCTTGTAGAAATAGAGAAAGCAATCATGAAATTCATATGGAAAAATAAAAGACCCAGAATAGCAAAAACAATGCTAAGCAGGAAGTGTGAATCAGGCGGGATAGCTATACCAGACTTCAAACTATACTACAGAGCAATAGTAACAAAAACACCATGGTACTGGTAACAAAACCGGCGGGTGGACCAATGGTACAGAATAGAGGACACAGAAGCCAATCCACAAAACTACAACTATCTTATATTCGATAAAGGGGCTAAAAGCATGCAATGGAAGAAGGATAGCATCTTCAACAAATGGTGTTGGGAAAACTGGAAATCCATTTGCAACAAAATGAAACTGAATCCCTTTCTCTCGCCATGCACAAAATTAACTCAAAGTGGATCAAGGAACTTGATATCAAATCAGAGACATGGCATTTGATAGAAGAAAAAGTTGGCTATGATCTACATACTGTGGGGTCGGGCTCCAAATTCCTCAATAGGACACCCATAGCACAACAGTTAATAACTAGAATCAACAAATGGGACTTACTCAAACTAAAAAGTTTTTCTCAGCAAAAGAAACAATAAGAGAGGTAAATAGGGAGCCTACGTCCTGGGAACAAATCTTTACTCCTCACACTTCAGACAGAGCCATAATATCCAGAATATACAAAGAACTAAAAAAATTAGACAATGAGATAACGAATAACCCAATCAACAAATGGGCCTAGGACCTGAACAGAAATTTCTCAGAGGAGGACATACAATCAATCAACAAGTATATGAAAAAATGCTCACCATCTCTAGCAGTCAGAGAAATGCAAATCAAAACCACCCTAAGATACCATCTCACTCCAGTAAGATTGGCAGCCATTAGGAAGTCAAACAGCATCACGTGCTGGCGAGGATGTGGGGAAAAGGGTACTCTTGTACATTGCTGGTGGGACTGCAAATTGGTGCGGCCAATTTGGAAAGCAGTATGGAGATTTCTTGGAAAGCTCGGAATGGAACCACCATTTGATCCAGCTATTCCCCTACTCGGTCTATTCCCTAAAGACCTAAAAAGAGCACACTATAGGGACACTGCTACATCCATGTTCATAGCAGCACAATTCACAATAGCAAGACTGTGGAACCAACCTAGATGCCCTTCAATAGACGAATGGATAAAAAAAATGTGGCATTTATACACAATGGAGTATTACTCTGCATTAAGAAATGACAAAATCATAGAATTTGGAGGGAAATGGATGGCATTAGAGCAGATTATGCTAAGTGAAGCTAGCCAATCCCTTAAAAACAAATGCCAAATGTCTTCTTTGATATAAGGAGAGTAACTAAGAACAGAGTAGGGACGAAGAGCATAAGAAGAAGATTAACATTAAAGAGGGATGAGAGGTGGGAGGGAAAGGGAGAGAGAAGGGAAATTGCATGTAAATGGAAGGAGACCCTTAGGGGTATACAAAATTACATACAAGAGGATGTGAGGGGAAAGGAGGAAAATATAAGGGGGAGAAATGAACTACAGTAGAGGGGGTAGAGAGAGAAGAGGGGAGGGGAGGGGGGAGGGGGGATAGTAGAGGATAGAAAAGGCAGCAGAATACAACAGACACCAGAATGGCAATATGTAAATCAATGGTTCTGCAACTGATGTGATTCTGCAATCTGTATATGGGGTAAAAATGGGAGCTCATATCCCACTTGAATCAAAGTGTGAAATATGATATATCAAGAACTATGTAATGTTTTGAACAACCTACAATAAAAATTAATTAAAAAAAATATATGATTTCTTATATATTTTCAGATATCAATTCAATACATTATTTAAAGGGGAACCAGTTATATTATTTATTAACTGTATGATCTATTCATGCATTATCTCTATATTCATAGACACAGGGTACACCTATTTTTACCCTCAATACTAATTTATACGTTTTCAAAATATTCCTCAAAAAATGGTGGAAGAAATACTCATGTCACCTGATCTATATATACATTTTATCACAGTAATATTCTGTACAAAAAAATCAAAGGTCACCCTTAAGTTTGTACCAAAGCCTAAATGGAAAGTGAGCATGGATTACTAAAACCTTCCATGTCCAGGTGGCCTAATGCTCTCAAATGTCAATCTTATTGGTGACTACATTTTTGTTTCTTCCTAAGATTATATATTCAACCTCAAGCCTGTTGAAAATGTCTAATCCTATCACTCACTTTATACTTTGCCTGATTTAGTAATGTCTCTATTTATATCTATTTTCCTACATATTTTCCCCTGTTCATCATTGTGACTGACTCTTCACTTGTGCTGACATTTACATTCACTGTCTACCTGAAACCCTATTGCTTAAGAACTTTTGGTCTAAATCCTATTCTCACTGTTCTTTGTAAACCTACTGACTATCTTCCTAATCCTACCGACTATCCCTTTTTGAGTGGATGTTCTCTTCGACATTCAATCATCCAAGGTACAAGCTCCTATGCCATTGTATATAGATTTATCTGAGGGTCTCCTTTCATTTCCAAGCAATTTCCCTTAAATAATTCAAAGCTAAGTGTACCAATTAAGGGCCCAATGCCCTTCTGGACTTCATATCTTCCATAGATTTCTGTTTTTATACTTATATTTCACCTATATATTCTTGTAAATATCATAGTTTCCCAATACCATTATTCGTCATGCAGAAGGATTCCTAACCCCAAATTGAACATGTTACTAACCCAAAACCATACATTGTTCTCTCAATCGAACTTTACAGAACAGCAGGGACAGGGTTGCTCTTAAAATACAGGAATGTAGGGCATGTTCCAGCTGTTGAGAACATCAAAGGTCCATGCAGAAATGATCCCTTGAGAAGATGTAGGCAGCTACGAAAGACCTGAGAGAGAAAAGTCATCTTCTATGGCAAACAACCTTGTCAGCATGAAGGGATGTGTATGAATCAGCCTCTCTCTTCTTAATGTAGAGAAGATGGACCAAAACAGTGCTAGGTGGAGAGCTGTTCCCGGGTGCCCATGGTTTATATACCATTCTAACTTGTGAAAGTGTCACAGGAAGTAGGGGCAGCCTCCATCTCATGGGACTCTTGAAAGCAACTGTTAGGACAAAGTGGTTGTCAAGGCAATGACCTCATTCAGTTCCTGAAGAAGTGATCTACCTCACTTCCTTGGTGATGGAACTCTCTTAACTTGGGATCCAGGAAGCCAGGCACCCGGAGCCAGTCCAGTCCCAGACCCAGTAGGCTCACTTGTTTGAATTTACCAAGGAGAGTGTCAGTCTTTCTTGGTACCTACAGATGTGAGGATGGCCAAATACCAGGAGAGCTCTGCATAGGGGCCTTTCCTGAGAAAGTAGGTAGTGCTTCACCACAGGCTCCTGACAACTTCACAGAGTTGGCCAAGGAGACCAGATCTGAGATAGGACAGGCCATTTTGGGGGAACATAGTATGGCCCACCACTCAGAGAAAACTCCGGATAGTCACAGAGTTACATGGGGGAAGGAGGTGTCTTTGTGGGTGTGGGTGTGATTTTGTGGTTTTGTCTCATGATCTGAGAATAGGTAGGAAAGACGGTTTGTTTGATTTGGAGTGGTCTTCTTCTAGTAAGTCATTGGACAAGGCAAGTGTTTCTATGTCTGTGTATCCCACTGTGTCCGTGGTTGTAGACATTAGAAAATAGAATGCAACAATTGATATGTCCTGTATAGTAGAAAGATTCCCGGCATTCATCCTGCCCAATTTATGAATGGACTGCAGCTTGCCTTATCCATGGGCAACACCTGCTACCTTCCTAAGTTCCTGTTTCTTCCAGAATTCTCACCACTCTCCAGAATATTCTCATGGTTTTGTGTCCAAAATATGTACCACCTCCAAGCTCTGTGACATTGCCATGTCCTGGATAGCTGAAGGGAATGGCGAGCATCTCAGAAAACACAGATATCAGTGTGACCAAGAAAGTCTCAGTTGAGAAACCATGCTTTCGGCCTTTTGCTTATCAATTGTTCTGTTTCCCTGAATGTCAGGAAGGTCTTTGCCTCAGGCCACCCCTTTGAGAAGCCTGAAGAAAACAGTTTTCAAATGAAAATGAATGGGCACCACCTGTGGCTCTTTGCTTAATTGCTTTGGAAAGGGATGTGTCTAAATCAGCCTCTTGGCCCTGTGTGAGGTTGTGGCTTAGATTCTCAGCACCTGATGGATATAAAGAGAGATCCCATGTGTGCATCCAAAACCAAAATGGCCAAAAGAGCAATTATTGTGAATGAAGTCTCTCGCATTCATTTGTAAGGTTCCTGACCACCATCAAGTGAGAATACGGATCCTTTGGGTCAAATGAGTTATGCACAGCCCTTCAGAGGCTAGCCCATAGGTTTTTGGGTTTTCTCATGGCTCCAAATCATATAAAGAATCTATACCTGACAGTCAGTAGGCCTCAAATTGGAGATGCAGAGCAGTATTAACAGCTAGCCTATCTGATCACTCCTGGTTCACCGGATGGGTGTCCAGGCCACCTTGACTTTAGGCAAATGAGGGGCAAGGGAGCTTATTTTTGACACTGTCTTGGGCTGCACCCCTCATGAAAAACTCCAGCCAGAGGTTATGATAAGTGTCTATATGGAAGAAGATGAGGGCCATGTGGGAGTGTTTGGTTTTAATTGTGGTCATTTGTTTGGCGGTTGGAAGAGATAACTGGATCCACCTGGGCTTGAACTCTGGCATGATTCCTCTTAGAGACTGAGTTCTGGAATTTACCTCAAAGAAGTATTGCCATGAAATGTGTTGGGATTTTAGGAGGCCACGCATGAGAAGCCTCCCTTGAAAACTGAGATCGAGTGCCAGGGTGTCTTTCCACAGTGCAGTGAGAATCTCAGCCAGGATATCACATGATTTTATTCTGAAAGACTTGGCAGCCATAGTTGAGAATCTAAACACATATGGAACTCATATTGTAGACCTCAATGATCCTGGCTTCATGTGACCTTTTGGCCACTCTTTGGGAAGCCTTGCCTGTGAGATTTCTCCAGAGTTTTAATTTAAATGAGCTTCCTCACCACATAATGGTTCCTGCATTAATTGAAACGTACAGTGACTCCAACTTCATCCTTCAAAAATGGCTAAATAAATACCATCAAATTTCTGAAATTCCCATGACCAGGTGGCACTGGAGAACCTTTGGATATCCTGTTGCTGATCATGAGTGAAATAATTCCCCACGCAATGACACTTCACCGGGAGAATTCCAATTTTATTGCTCAAAGCTGTGTGCTTATATAGAACTAAGGGGGAGATGGTAGGGCTTAGATAAATGGCAGCAACCCGTTTATTGGCAAGTTCTTTCAGATATCAGCTCCAGAGCCCAGGAATTAGTTCTCATTGGGGCTAAGGTTCCCCACAAGTGAGATTTGAAATTGGCGCTGACGTGAGAGTTCACAAGGGTGGGAACTTTTTGCGCCACTGCAGAAATGAAGAAGGTAGGAAGAAGAAGTCCTTAGGCGCCATGTTGAGGTTTTTCTCTGGGGTATGGCTGCCATTTATTCTTTTCCCAACATTCCACCCTTTTTGTTTTCTTAGGAAGTGGGGCGTCATTTGTCAGATCCGGCTGCTTCCTGCTGTGTGGGGGTGGTGTGGGGCCTAGAAAGAGAAGTGGAGGAATGCTCATGGAGCAGGTTTGGGATTATCATGGCAGCCAGAAATAAAACCCAGTGGCTATAGACAGCTACTTTCGTAGGGGTGAAGTCAATGAATGTTCCCTGAAGCCAAAGTTGTCGATGGCATGGAACTAGTCCTGGATGGAAGAGATTGTTGGTATCAGCCACTGGTCCTGTAACAGAGACTCTAGGAAATACTGGAAGCGTTGCCTGGACATGGCGTCACCAGCACCTGAAGAAGATCAGAGCAAATAAAAACAGAATGAAGATAAAAATTAAAGGAAATGTCATTTTTTGGCAGAAGTTCCATGTTGGGGGACTGACATAGAAGAGGCCAAGGGCCATGAGAAATCTTAGAAGGTGGTAAAGACTCATGAATCCAGGATGGCAGATTAAGAGGTTCTCAGAGCTCGTTGTCTCCCGCTGTCTGATACCCATTGCATTCCATCATGCCTGGTAGTGAGCTTCATCACTGAGTTACTGTTCTCTTGGAGATGTTGGGGGTTCATCGGTCATCAGAGGCTGGTAGTGCCTAAGCAAAAGCTGGTTGAAAGTTTGATTAGGAATTTTTTGCAGTTGGGTTTGAAGGCACTTCATTTTGCAGGGCAAGAGAGCACAAAAAGGAGCATCCCAATAAGGGGCCCCAAGATATGTAGTAAGTACATGGCAAGATAGGATTGGAAGAACCCTATGATGGGATTGGAGGAGGTATGTTTGAGAAATTTGGTCAATAATTCCTGCAATTTAACAACATTTTTTTTATTAGCCCAGATTCATTAACATAATAGCAAAATTCCTCTCTGAGGAATAGGCATGTAACCCCTTTTTCTGCAGTGAGAAGATCAATTGCCCTTTGGTTCTGTAAAGCCACTTGTGCCAATGATGTAACCTGCCGCTGCAAGGAACCCAGAGACTCAGCCATGGTATTGAGTGTTTCCTGCAGTTTTTGTTGAAGGTCATTGGATGCCCATAGAGCATGACCTATAGCTCCACCAGAGAGTCCGAGACTCGTCACTGAGGTTGTTAAAATGAGGCCTACCAGAACCGGCAGAAAGACTACCTTACGGGTGCGGGAAGGTAGGGCCAACTGTCGGAATTCGGTGGGAGTATACAAAGATAGCTGAGGAACTACAGTAACCAAGAAACAGGTGCCAGAGACATTGATCGTTGAGGTACTTAAAGACCCATTACACTAGAGGAAATGTTCAGGTTGCCTAAACACAGGGCTCTATGGGGTGTTGTAGCTCAAGGAACAAATGGGTAAAGGATTCATTATTGGCAGGTGGAAACAGATGAAAGGAAATAAAGTATTGGTGGAATAACTTTCCCACAGTGGGTTACGTGTCACATGTAGGGTTTGTCCTTTTTAGAGAAATTGTAGGGTTTTGCTGGAATATTTTCTGCCGCTAATGGGACTGCTGCTAGAAGTGGACGACTAAGTGAAGCACAGAGAAAGCACTGAGAAGTAGGCAAAGAAAGACGGGTGGAGTTTAATAATCAAAACGTTTGGTGTAGCAAATTGAGCCATGTGGGAGAGGGACCTGAGGGGGTTGAAGGCTCTGAATCCTCTTTGGATGAGCTATGGATACGATCTCGAAGTTTTGATTCTGAGTCCTTAATGTGTTCGACTACCTGGATGGTTGCCTTAGGTGGCGTAATCAGGGTGCGGCCAATAGTCATCCACCCTGTGGGTCTGACTGAGGTTGTCTGAGCATAGACAGAAAACTCAACATAGCCCCAACGTTTGGCCTTGGGGTCAGGTTTATCTAAAGTATACCATCCATTGTTATTGGATGAAGAGCCTTTATGCCACTTTATGTAACTAGAAGTCCACCCTTCAGGGTAACCGAGTGAGTGGTAAGAATAGCTACCACGTTCATCATGGAACCTGCATGACCAATAGGGGCACCCATTATATATCTCAGGCCACCAATGACAATAATCTTTTGTTTGATCAAAAAGGAAGCAAATGAAAGGCCAGTTCCAGCTACCAGGGATGAAGGTCCTTGAAGGTGACAATTTTAGGGAAATAGAGGTGCAGTTGTGGATGAAGCAAGTAGTTGCATCCACTCCGCGGACCGTCTGCATGCCATGCTCTGAGTATTGTTCCCGAAGAGTGAATAAATGCATGGTAGGTGAGGAGGGTAAAGACCAGTCCTGACAGAGCACAGAAAATAAGCAGAGCACAAAAAACAAGCAGTTAGAGAAGACTAGGGTGTTGGGAGAGCTCATTGTGCCTTCTTTAAGAGGAATTGGGCTGCAAGGAAAACCGTGTGAGCCGCGACTTAAATGGGTGAGATGGGTGTGGAGAGCAGGAGTAAAGGGGAGGTTCAGGAGGTGATTCTTGGAGTTCCTCTGGGGTGGCCCTGTCGTCAGCATGTGGGGCCTCCTGGTGATGTGGCTTCAACCTAGACATGTGATTCCAGGGAGTGAGATGGTTGTCTGGTAAGGAGAGTTTGGCGGCGGTGGGGGTACAGAGAATGACAGGATAGGGGCCTTCCCATTTTGGGGCAAGAGTCCCTTTCTCCTCTGGGGTATTATAATTGACTAGACTAACAGGTGTTAAGGGAGGAGTGTTTGGAGAGGAGACTGGGTCCGGAAGAAGCCAGTCATGATATTTCCAGAGTTCCGAGCGGAGATGAAGCAAGAGAGGCAAAGACAAATCTCGGGTGAGAGGTCCTTGTGAAATGACCAACGCAGGGGTTATAAGATGTCTTTCATACATTATCTCAAAAGGAGACAGTAAAGATGGTTTCTTAGGGAGAGCTCTGATTCGAAGCAAAGCCAAGGGAAGTAGTTTGACCCAGTCTATGTTTAATTCCATTGTCAATTTGGTAAGGACTTCCTTTAGAGTACGATTTACCCTTTCCACATTCCCTGAAGCCTGGGGGAAATATGGACAGTTGAAATGCCACTTGAAGGAGAGGGCTTGAGAGACCTTTTGTGTGATCCTAGAAGTAAACTCAGGGCCATTGTCATATTGTAGGGAAGTGGGCATACCAAACCTGGGGATGATGTCTGTTAGTAAGATTGAAGCTAAACTGGAAGCCTTTTTATTGGAAGTGGGAAATGCCTCAACCAAACCAGAGAAAGTGTCCACAAAGACAAGGAGGTATTTAGTGTGCCATACTGTGGGCATGTTGGTGAAGTCTACCTGCCAGTCAGCAGAGGGAATGTGTCCCCGGGCTTGTTGGGAAGGGAAACGTTTGGGCCTTAAAGGAGTATGAGGGTTGGTCCGCTGACAGATCTGACAATTAGAGGCTATATTCTGTAGCATGGCTTGTCAGAGGGAGTGAGGAAGAAGAAACTCTGTAAAAAGAGGGTCAAAGACTGAGAATTGGAAAGGAATAGAGTATGAAGGAACTTGAAAAGATGCTTGTTCTTACTGAAAGAAGTAGGGGCTTCAGATGAGCTGTCTAAAGTGGCCATTATATGTCCACCATGGGGGCCATGATTGGAAGTGGTAGCAGCCATTTGTGCCACCTGGTCAGCTTTGGCATTGCCCTCAGTGATAAGAGAGCCGTCCTTCTGATGGGACCTACAATGGACATCTCCCAACTGGGTGGGTAAGTGGGAGGCCTCTATCAGATTGGTTATAAGAGCTGAATTAGTGATCGCATTACCTTTGGTGGTAAGTAGGCCTCGCTTCTTTCAAATTGCAGCATGGGATAATAAGATATGGAAGACATATTTTGAATCATTTTAGAGGGTGAGGGATTTGCCTTGTGCTAGAAGGCAGGCACGAGTGGATGCTATAAAATCAGCCTGCTGGTCTGTAGTTCCTGAAGGCAAAACTTTGGCCTCTATAATCTCAGTGGCTGAAAATACAGCGTATCCAGAGTAATGAGTTCCATTCTGCCTAAAGGAACTGCTGTCAGTAAACCAGATAAGGTCAGGCTTGGTGAGTGGTCTCTCAAAAATGGAAGAATGACAGGGGAGGAAATCATCTAAGTTTTCCAAGCAATTTTGAGTTGGTGTGTGAGACATGGGAGTTATTGGGAGCAGTGAGGCAGGGTTCAGTGCAGAGCAGGGAAGGAAAATAATATTAGGGTTTTCCAGAAAGGAAGTGAGGAGCGACAGAACTCTGGATGTAGGGAGGGTTTGAAGACCCTTTTAAGGTAAAAGATCTTTCAAGTGATGTGGGGAGTAGATAGTTCAAGGGGCCCCAAAAGTCAGATTAGAGGCTTCTTTGTGTAAAATTTGTCCAGTAGCCAGAGCTCTTAAGCAAGGGGCCCACCCACGGATGGAAAATAAGAAACCATGTCCTCCAGGTCACATAGATGCAGACCCAGGTTGATGATTTCACTAGAAAGGAAGCTAAAGCACGTGACAACAACATATATTTCAAGTGCCCAACCTCACAGGCAGTATCTCAAGAAGTCTCTAGGACAACAGACCTCCATGTTTTTGAAGTGTTTACCCTGTCCCTTACTTTTGGAAACTCCTCTAACACTTCCAAGGTTGTGAACTTCTGATCGCATTCCATTCCAGATATGTATTCATGGATTTTCTAACTCTTCTCCTCTAATTGTGTCTTACATGGGGTGAAGGTGTTGTCAAGGTATTGTTCTGGATGAGAGTGGGAAGATTTTTGTGTAGCACATATTTACATACACATTGGATTCATTTTCCAATTTTCCATTCGAAATACTGAATCCCTGTCAGTAACCCATACCCTAATAGACTCTGACTACTAATCCTAATATGATGGAGACAAATAACCAAAACATAATATTAATACAAGCAGTTCAGAGGAGGCATGGTGTATAGTTGGTCTTGCCTTTTGCATGATATAGTGTAGGAGTTATAAATCTTGTCAATTGTTTGTTGAAATAGTACTCCATGTGTTTTTAAAGTTAACACATATGTGAATTTCTGTCTCCTTTTTTCTGTAGCCAATTCAGCACATGTATTTTTATATGCACATATAAAATCATACCTGGTATCACATGTACATTTTTGTGAGGTGGCTAACTTGGCAGAAACAAAGTATGAGAAGAGATCACCCCTCCTAAACGCTTTTGGAACTGAAAATTCAAACTATGAGTGAGATTTTTAGTTGAACAACATTATACATAAATCCATGTTCAGTAAAATTAATATTTTTGGATCGGTGGATGATATATATTTCACGATGAATTTTGATTGGCATATATATTGCTACTTTCTAATGTTTCTCTGTGAGATATATATATATATATATTCTCTAGATTTTTCCAAATATAAAATATATGTGTCCTATTATACACTCCCTAAATAATTCACTCATGCTCATGTATGTGGTTTTATAATCAAATTTTCATACGATTATTTTCAGAAATATTCATCCACCTGAAATACATATTTGTTTTCTAGTACTGAAAACTCACTTCACTGAATGGTGCAAACAAATCCTTATATTTCTACTGTAACTGACCCAATTTAACATCAATGCAAGTAGATTCCAAAGGGGCATGATGTGTATTTTGACGTTCATTTTTATTTAACACTGGTACATTACTATTTCTTCAGTTTTTGTACATCATAGTATATACATTTCATCCACAAGTTCACAAATTTAAAGACATTTGAAACACATTCAATCACTTCCTGCTTCAGTACACATGTATTCCTCCTTGCTTTTGACTGGTTATTTATTGAGACTTCTTTCCAAACACATTATTTTCGATTTCCATAATCAATTTTGAAGCAAAACTCACACACACTTTATGATAAACCACAACCCTAATATTACCATTAGATGTATAACTGGTTGGAATGAATGTATGTATGTCAATATGACATTTCCTGTGTATTTTCAGATATCAATTTATTCCAATTTCTAAAGTTGGAATCTGTTATATTATATATTCACACATGGTACACCTATTTGTGCCCCCAATACTAATTTAGATCTCTTCTAAATATTGCTCCCAGAAATGGTGCAAGAAAGACTCATGTCACCTGATCTACATATACATTTTATCACAGTAATATTCTGGCCACAAAATGCAAAGTCACACTTACAATTGTACCAAAGCCTAAATGGAATGTGAGTATGGATTATGAAAATCACCCATGTCCATGTTGCCTAATGCTCTCAAATGTCAATCCTATTGGTGACTACATATTTGTTTCTTCCTAAGATTATGTATTCAACCTCAAGCCTGTTGAAAATGTCTAATCCTATCAATCACTTCATCATTTGCCTGATTTCCTAATGTCTCTAATGATATCTGCTTTCCTACATATTTTCCCCAGTTCATCATTGTGACTGACTCTTCAAATGTGCTGACATTTACATTTTCTGTCTACCTGAAACCCTATTGCTAAGGAAGTTTTCGTCCAAATCCTATACTGACTCTTTTTTCTAATCCTATCAAGTATCTTCCTAATCCTACCAACTATCCTTTTTTGACTGGATGTTCTCTTCAACATTCAATTATCCAAGGTACAAGGTCCTATGCCATTATGTATAGATTTATCTGAGACACATGTGCACAACATAATTCAGAGTAAAGTATCCCAATCAAGGATCCAATGCCCTTTTGGGCTTCAAATCTTACCTAGATTTGTGTTTTCATACATATATTTCACCTCTATATATCCTTATAAATATTGCAGGTTCCCAATACCATTATTCATGCAGCAGAATGATTCCTAACCCAAATCAATCATGTTATTAATCCTAACCATACTTTGTTTCCTCAACCTAACTTTACAGAAAAGCAAGTACAAAGTTGTTCTTATATAGAAATGTAAGAGATCTTCCACCTGCTGAGAACCTCAAAGGTCCATGCAGAAGTGAACCCTGGGGAAGATATAGAAAGCTATGAAGGACCTGAGAGAGCGAAAGTCATCTTTCATGACAAAAAAAAAAAAAAAACAGGTCAGGATGAAGGGGTGTGTCTGAAGCAGTCTCTCTCTTCTTAATGTAGAGAAGATGGACCAAACCAGGCTTGTGTGGAGAGCTGTTTACGGGTGCCTATGTTTGATATACCATTCTTACTTGTGAAAGTGTCACAGGAAGTAGGGGCAGCCTCCATCTATTGGGACACTTGGAAGCAACTGTTAGGACAAAGATGTTGCCAAGGCAGTGACCTCATTCAGTTCCTGAAGGAAGTGACCTATATAACTTTCTTGGTGATGGAACTCTCTGAACTTGGGATCCAGGAAGCCAGGTACCCAGAGTCATTCCCAGTCCCAGTCCCAGTGGCCACACATGTTTGGATTTACCAAGGACAGAATCGGTCTTTCTGTGTAACTACTGATGTGAGGATAGCCAAATTCCAGGAGAGCTCTGAAGAGGGGCCTTTCCTGAGAAAGCAGGTAGTGTCTCACTACTGGCACCTGACAACTTCACAGTGTTGGCCAAGGAGACCAGATGTGACATAGGACAGCCCATTTCGGGGAAACGTAGTATGTCCCGTCAGTCAGAGGACACTCCGGATAGTCACAGACCTACTTGGGGGAAGGAGTTGACTTTGTGGGTGTGCGTGTGAGTTTGTGGTTTTGTCTCATGATCTTAGAATATATAGGAAAGTCGGTTTGTTTGATTTGGAGTGGACTGTTTCTAGTAAGTCTTTTGACAATGCGAGTGTTTCTATGTCTGTTTATCCCACTGTGTCCGTGGTTGTAGACATTAGAAAAGAGAATGCATCAATGGATGTGTCCTGTCTAGTAGAAAACTTCACAGCATTCATCCTGCCCAATTTATGAATGGACTGTGGCTTTCCTAATGGATGGGAAACAACTACTATCTTCCTAAGTTCCTGTATGTCTTCTTGAATTATGGCCACTCTCCAGAATAGGTTCAGGGTTTTGTGTCCACGATATGTACCACCTCCAAGCTCTGTGACATGGCCATGTACTGGATAGCTGAAGGGAATGGGATCATCTCAGAAAACTCAGATATCATTCCAGAAACCCTGCAATGGGCCATTTGCTTATCTATTGTTCTGTTGCCCTGAATGTCAGAAAGGTCTTTGCCTCAGGCCACTCCTTTGTGAAGCCTGAAGGAAACGGTTTTCAAGGGGAATTAATGGGCATCATCTGTTGCTCTTTGCTTAATTGCTTTGGAAAGGAATGTGTCTGCATCAGACTCTTGGCCATGTGTGAGGCTGTTGCATAGATTCTCAGCACCTGATGGATCTAAAGAAAGTTCCCACGTGTGCTTCCAAAACCAAAATGGCCAAAAAAGCAGTCATTGTGGACGAAGTCTCTCGCCTTCCTCTGTAACGTTCCTAACCTCCATCAAGTGAAAATAGAGATCCTTTGTGTCAAATGAGTTCTCAAAACACTGCAGATGATAGCCCATATGTGCTTGGGTTTTCTCATGATTCCAATTCACATAAAGAGTCTATACCCGAGAGTCAGTAGGCCTCAAATTGGAGAAGCAGAGCAGTATTTATGGCAGGCTTATTTGATCACTCCTGGTTCTCAGGAAGGGTATCCAGGCAACCCTGACTTTAGGCAAATTATGGGCAAGGGAGTTTATTTTGTACACTGTCTTGGGCTGAGCCCCTCATGGAAACCTCCAGCCACAGGTTATGATGAGTGTCTATATGGAAGAAGATGAGGGCCTTGTGGGAGTGTTTTGGTTTTAATTGTGGTCATTTGTGTAGTGCTTGGAAGTGATGACAGGGTCTACCTGGGCTTGAACTCTGGTGTGATTCCCCTTAGAGTCTGAGTTCTGGAACTGATCTCAGAGAAATATTGCCATGAACTGTGTTCAGATTTTAGGAGGCCACACATTGGATTTCCCCTTGGAAACTGAGATCAAAAAAGAAGGGTGACTTTCCACAGAGCCTTGGAATCTCAGCTAAGATATCACATGATTTTATTCTGAAAGATGTGGCAGCCATAGTTGACAGTCAGAACACCCATGGACGTCACATTGAAGACCTCAATGGGCCTGGCTTCATGTGACCTTTTGACCACTCTATGGGATGACTTGCCTGTGAGATTTCTCCAGAGATTTCATTGAAATGAGTTTCCTCACCATTTAATGGTTCCTGAATGAACTGAAACCCACCATGCCTCCAACTTCATCCATGAAAAATGGCTAAATAAATACAATAAAATTTTTGAAATTCCCTTAACCAGGTGGCACTGGAGAACCTTTGGATGTCTTTTTCCTGATCATGAGTGTACAAGAGAATGCCATGATTGACGGGGTTTCATGAAAATGGTGTAGAACAAAGATGCCAGTAAGTTGGACCCTGCTGAGTAGTGGGCCTATTGCAGTGGTGGGCAGGTGTGTGATAATACATCTGTGGTGTGGCCAGGAGGATTTTCCATTGCCTTCAAAATGGCTTGTGACTGATATGGTGCAGCCAGCAGACCCTTCTTGTTACATGGAGAGGTTTCTGGGCAAAGTTCAGAGTCAGATTTCTATGGACAAATGGGCAAGCTTTGTGAGATAGAAGCCTGGTTGGTGCATTCTCTGTCACCACAAGTGACAGAACTCCCTCCAATACTGGGTCCCAGTTGAACTCATTGTATTTCATGAAGCAAATACCAAACTCCCAGTGCAGCAGCAAGAAACACCACGAAAAGTGGAGGATGACCAAATGGCTTCACAGTTCACACGGGGAGACACTGAGCACCAAGTGGCCACAGTTTACCTATAAATACAAAATTCAGCACTGCTGCCTCATGTTCATTAGAATACAAAAAACCATGTCCTCCAGGTCATGTAGATGCAGACCCAGCTTTTATGGTGTCACTAGAAAGGAAGCTAAATCTCCTTACAACAACATATATTTCAAGTGCCCAACCTCAGAGGAAGTTTCTCAAGAAGTCTTTAGGCCGGCAGAGCTCCACGTCTTTGGAGTGTTTACCTGTTAGACCAGGACGCTAGAAAAGACCACTGACTCAAATTAAAATCAAATAAAATTAAGCTTATTATTTCCACCGGCCGTGCTGCCTCTCCCTCCCAAAACGGTGGGAACAAGACAGCATCCCCAGCTTTCCTACAGCCCAGTTTTATAGCCCAGAAAGTTACACAAAAGGGGGGTTACAGATAACAGAACTCTGATAAACATCACATTAAAGGTAGTTTACAATTTTTTTGCTGTCCCTACATCAGAATTCATGAGGACCATTAGAGCCTCAGAGAGGGTTGTTGTCTGGCCAGAGAAGGCAAATATTTATGATGTGTCACTAAAGTTTCAGAGAGGGCTGCTATCTGGTCAGAGAGCTGGGCATGCGTGAGTTCAAGACGTGGGCAGGCATTCCACGCAGGTTCAGAATTTGAAGTAATTTATGGTAAAGCCAAAATTATCTTTTCATGGCTTTGTGGCATGATGGCTCCCAATTTTAATAAAAGATCAGGTTGGGTCTACAATTTCCCCCTTTTCTCTGTGTCCCTTTCAAATCTTTGATAGATTATGGGAAGAACACTGAGGAAATTTTTATCCCTCAGATAAGAGTCTCCAAAATTTTGCAACTCACCCAAAACCGATCTCCCTGATTTTACCTGACTTAATTAATTATTTATATTGATAGTCTATTTATCTTTCTCTCCATTGTTGTAAAAAGAGTGGCATCACTAATTTTTTCTTCTTCTCTCCTGAGACAGGGTGACGTGAGTGGGCTCGTCGTGAGGGACATGAGTTGACTATTAGAAGTCAGTTGAGAGACATGAGTTGCCCTTTAGAAGTCAGTTCGGTTTGAAGTCAGGTTGGGGAAGAACAGGTTGTAAAGTCATCTGTGAATGGATTCTTCTATGAGTGAAACAAAAACCATGAGTACTGAATAAATGTTGCAGCAGCTGGAACATGTCACTGTATAGAAATTCCCTCACCAGTCTTTAATATCCCCAATTATCAGGACTGTCAACTTAATATTTAACTTTAAGTGTTACAGTTGGCCCTCCCAATAAGACACAGTTTAATAATTTAATGTCATCTGATCTTGTAAAAATCCTTTTACTAGTATGACCTCTGCGTCTAATAGAGAAACCTTTAATTCTGTTACTCAGGGCTGGATAATCGTACTAGCAAACACCAAGCCTACCTGTG
Organism: Callospermophilus lateralis; assembly: GCF_048772815.1. NCBI lineage: Eukaryota > Metazoa > Chordata > Mammalia > Rodentia > Sciuridae > Callospermophilus > Callospermophilus lateralis. The sequence goes on along the minus strand of NW_027513200.1, from coordinate 56,850 downwards.
TAGGTTAGGAATATCTGTAGGTCTTAAACTGAAAACTTCTGCCTGTGGCAGCTCTTCTTGATAGTCTCTTTTTATAAGTATTAGGCATTCCTGTGTGAGAATCCTTCTTTGTAGCCTCCAGTCTTACTTATTTTGGGAGGATAAGATAAAGTGCATACCTTAAAATTTTATTATTATTATTATTATTATTATTATTATTATTATTATTATTTAAAATGCCCAGGAGTGGCTGTATTTTGGTCTTAACTGTCTTTGCTAAGTGTTTAAGATGAAGCAGTCAAACTGACTTTTGTTTCTATCTATTGTTAACAGTCAGCTGAGCTTTTGTGGGAATCAATTCTGGGGAAACTTGAGAGGAGATTCTCAGTTCTGCTAGTGCCATTTGCGCTAGGTGGGTCCAGGTCTTGCTTGACCATTTGGCTTCCCTCAGAAGCATCAGGGATGTCTCCTTTCTCTGATGACTCTCCTCTTTGTAACAAATGCACTGATTGGCTTTCTGTTCTCCAGTGGTCTCATTAATCTCCCTGATCAGGAGGTTATGTGGCCCAGAGTTGCAAAGCTCTTTAGAGAAGTCCCCTGTTCCCTGGATTCAGACTGACTCAGAGGGCAAGAGCCAAATATTATTTTTCGTGGCCCTTTTCATTTAACATTCATTTTAAATCCTAATCTTAAAAATCCAGCAAATAAATTTTAACAGCCTTACATTAAGAGTACTGGGCTTTAATGTCTATAACTTTATAATTACCTTTTTATTAATTGGGATCTGTATTATTCTGTCTGTATTGTAGTTGATGACTTATTATCTTGAATAAACCCATGTTGTGTTCTTATAGCAACGCATTTGTAAAACACTAACAGGGAATCTTTAGATCACTTATAAGAAAATTTCAAACTAAAATTAACAAAAGTAAAAATACTTAGTTCGTGTAATATCTTCCCTGAATTTTTTGGCTGAGTTATACATTATATCCCCTGTTTGAGATCCTAGGAATATTGACAATAAAAAAAAACTTTTTAACATAACTTTAAAGAAATATTATCTGACCTAATCGTTTCATAGTCATTCTCACATGTAGTAAGATGGGACACACAGCCTTATCTCAGGAAAGGCAGGGCTCTTTATAAATCTTAACTATTTTAGTTCTAAAGCTGATCTTTATTTTTAAATATCATTTGACAATGTTTAAATAAATTGTTTGAGGTCACATGAACATTAGCTAACACCATATGATATCACATTTAAAACATGAATTAAAGAAAGGCTGAAAGTTTTTAACCTTTACAAAGAATAGGCTCTAATTAACTTAAAAATACATTTAAATTGTTCCCCAATGTAAAAAGTAACATAAAAATTTACATATCTTATTGATAACAGGTAAATAAATCCACAATATATTTTTTACCACACAACTTCAGAGCACCAGCTTGATATAATACTCTTTAAACGTTTCTACCTTACAGACTTCCATACCTGTAAGATATGAAAACATTAATAGCATAACAATTACATTTATGTTTCTACATTAATCAAGTTTGGCTTTTAAAGAAATGGCAGTACAGTGCTCTAAAATAACAGTTTTTATTTAATCAGTTGTTTAATTTTTATGGTTGCTTGCTCTAGAAAACATAAATCTTAATAAACTCAATGTTATGGGTAAACTTATGTTTTAAGAAATTTTTGTCTCATTAACACATGACTGATTTTTACAATCTTATACAGAGTTTACCAAAAAAAATACAGATCTTAGTAAATCAATCAGATATCTAACAAAAGTACTCATGAATGAGTAATCCCATATCAAATTTACTTTACTCATTTATCAAAAAGTTAGAGAAATGTATTGAAAAGTGTAAACCATTTTTATGTAGAAGGAAAGGTACTAGAGCCAAGGCATATTAGACATTTTGTAGATGTTAATATTTTGTTAGATGTTTGAACACCTAGAAAACTTTGTAAGCTTAAATTTAAAGACATTTGTTTTTATCTCTTTATCCAATTTAAATTGAAACATTTAAATCACGTGAATTAAAGATCTTTGGATCCACTTTTTTAAAATTTGTTTTTACGAGCGCTATTTTTTTATGAGCGCTCCTTATATATGTTAATTTGTGTATCATATATATGATATACGGATATATGTATATATAGACATACAACACATAACAATTTGTGCACACATAATAATAGTAAAGGCCTTGTAGCTTTTCGTAGTTGAAATCTTTATTGCAATGTTTCAAAAAGTCCACAGTTGGTCAAAGATAGAACTGATCAGAAAAACATTAACCTAGGTCTGTATGCTCAAAATCATGAGGTCAAAAAACATAAAGTATCTAAGAAAAAAAATGAGAGTCCTAGAAAAAACGACTTGCCAGTAATTAGTAAATAACATACAATTTACCTTTTTTTTCCCTTAGACCTCAAATCACTCTCCTACAAAGCTTGCAGGCTTCTTTCATTTGCATTTCAACATAAGTCATGGCTGAGGTCTGGAAGGAGCAGCAAAAAAACTGCTATTCTGAACAGACATCTCAGGACTAAGGCATTTTAACCATAATTTTCAGGTTCAGATGTTGAAAATTATGATACAAGTTTAAGATACAATTCACAAAATTTTATATCTTTACATCTTGTTTTGTCAACAGACACCATACTATGATTTACTATTTATGTCCAAATTAATGCACTGGTACACACAGTGACATTTTCCCAGGCTACCCAATTCAAAATTGGTGGAAAAAAAAAAAAAGACCGTATGATTGGGAAGTTTCTTGCCAACTTGGAAGTAGAGTTCTTCAGTTATCCATCCTAAGTATTTAAGTTCTCTGGCATGAATTATCTGAAATCATAAACTAAACAATTACCTAAACCCGACTTTTTACTCCAAGATTGTGCAATGCTTCAAAAACCCATTCAGTAACCAGATTGTTAAAATAAAACATCATCATTTAGACACACATTCAGCTAAGATCATTCCCCAAAAACAATTTATAATATCAACACATTATTGCAGATGTCTTAAAGGGCCAGAAACTAAGACACAATACAGACAGAAAGGAGGTCCAGACTATGGCTGTCAGACAGAACCCTTTAAACCAGAGCAGATAAGAGAAAAATCTCCTACAGCAGTGGCACCATAGATGTCCCCACAAGGGGACCAGATGTTTTCACAGAAGGGCAACCTGAAATGTAAAATAAAGTGTCTCCATGGTGACTTTACTGCATTTAGTGTCACCTTTTTCTTTTTCTCTTTTTTTAACAAGACAGAGGTGGCATAATCCTTACAGTGCAGGGAAGGAAGGAGGTAATTCCCTGAATCAACAGGGCTTTGGCAGCTGCTGAGAGTCCCTCAGTTTCCCCTTTTACATACAGGATTAGCTCCTCTGATTCAGTTCCACATCAAGCATGCTCTATCTCCTAACATTTCAGTAGATAGCTCTCACAAAGTTCCGGGGCGGAGGGGGGGTACAAGATTTGTAACTTAAAGTTTGGTTCCTGACCTTGAAGCCAATTAATACAAATTTAATAATGAGGACTGGGTTTTGAGAAAAAGAAAAAAGGAGTTTTATTGCTTGGCTAACAAAGGAGAAACACAGGGGACTCTGCCAAAGTTGTGACTCTCTTTATCTGGAGGGACAAGGGGTTTTAAAGGAGTTTCACTTGTTAACCTGGGAGATACTCAGTTCTTAGGTCCCCAGCAGGCATAGCCCTCTGCAATGGGTGTGCTCCAGGCAGCCAGCTAGGGGCTTCTATCATCCTGCTTTACAATGGGGGATAAAGTTCATTGCAGTTCCTTAAAACACAGTCCAAAGGGGTGTCAGGCTTAATCTCTTTATTTCTGATTTTCATGTCCAATATACTTAAGTTTTTACCACCAATATCACACAACAAAACGAACAAAAACAAACAAACAAAAAACCAAAAAAATAGAACACAGAACACAAAAAAACAGAAACCCAGCGCCTAAACACAGAAACAGGGCAAGAGTGCAACATCTTGCTAAAGCTCCAGGGTAGGAGCGCATGCGTGCCCGTCGGCACCTCTCTACAGTTCCAGAGGAATTCCCTACAGAACAGAACAGAGGACAGAAAGATTCTCGTTACTGTCCTGGACAGAAGTATATGTGAGCCTCCCCGTGCCACATCTCTGTCATCAGAAGAGATCTCCCTTAACCAGATATCAGATGTTATAAAGGAGCCACTTACCTATGGAGGCGTCCTCCATCAGGTGCTTGCTAATAGTTTTAGTGCAGAGGTTCACTGCAGTGCTCCCTGGACTAAAGGCTCTCTTCCAAATATAAAGAAGATGGACCAAATCAGGCCTGTGTGGAGAGCGGTTCCTTGGTGCCTATGGTTGATATACCATTCTAATTTGTGAAAGTGCTACAGAAAATAGGGTAAGCCTCCTTCTCATGGTACGCTTGAAAGCAACTGTTTGGACAAAGTGGTTGCCAAGGCAGTGACCTCATTCAGTTCCTGAAGGATGTGACCTCACTTCAATCCCTTGGTAATGGAACTCTCTGAATTTGGGATCCAGGAAGCCAGGCACACAGAGTCAGTCTCAGTCCCAGTCCCAGTGTCTCACTTGCTTCGATTTAGCAAGGACAGAGTCAGTCTTTCTTGGTACCTACTGATGTGAGGATGGCCAAATGCCAGGAGTTCTCTGAAGAGGGGCCTTTCCTGAAAAAGTAGGTAGTGGCTCACAGCTGGCTCCTGACCACTTCACAGAGTTGGACAAGGAGACCAGATCTGAGACAGGAAACGCCATATCGGGGGAACATAGTATGGCCCAGCAGTAAGAGGATACTCTGGAGAGTGAGAGACCTACTTGGGGAAGGAGGTGCCTTTGTGGGTGTGGATGTGTGTTTGTGGTTTTGTCTCATGTTCTGAGAATAGGCAGGAAAGTCGGTTTGTTTGGTTTGGAGTGAACTGTTTCTAGTAAGTTGTTTCACAAGGCGAGTGTTTCTATGTCTGTGTATCCCACTGTGTCCGTGCTTGTAGACATTAGAAAAGAGAATGCATCAATGGATGTTTCCTGTCAAGTAGAAAGCTTCCCAGCATTCATCCTGCCCAATTTATGAATGCACTAGGGCTTGCCTTATCGATGGGCAACACCTGCTATTTTCCTAAGTTCCTGTTTTCTTCCTGAAATCTAGCCACTCTCCAGAATAGGTTCATGCATTTGCATCCACGATATGTACCACCTCCAAGCACTGTGACATGGACATGTACTGGATAGCTGAAGAGAATGGCAAGCATCTCAGAAAAGTCAGATATCACTGTGACCCAGAAAGTCTCAGTAGAGAAACCCTGCGAAGGGCCTTTTGATTACCTATTGTTCTGTTGCCCTGAATGTCAGGAAGTTCTTTGCCTCAGGCCACGCTTTTTTGAAGCCTGAAGAAAACAGTTTTCAAACGGAAATGAATGGGCATCACCTGTGGTTCTTTGCTTAAATGCATTGTAAAGGGATGTGTCTGAATCAGCCTCTTGGCTCTGTGTGAGCCTGTGGCTTAGATTATCAGCACCTGATGGATCTAAAGAAAGATCCCATGTGTGGATCCAAAATCAAAATGGCCAAAAAATCAGTCATTGTTGATGAAGTCTCTCGCATTCCTCTGTAAGGTTCCTGACCTCAATCAAGTGAGAAAAGGGATCCATTGGGTCAATTGAGTTCTTCAAAGCCTTGCAGATGCTAGCCCATAGGTTCTTGGGTTTTCTTATGAATCCAATTCAAATAAAGAATCTAAACCCCACCGTCAGTAGGCCTCAAATTGAAGAACAGAGCTGTATTAATGGCAGGCATATTTGATCACTCCTGGTTCACAGGAAGGGTGTCCAGGCCACTCTGACTTTTGGCAAATGAGGGGAAAGGGAGATTATTTGGGACACTGTCTTGTGCTGCGCCTCTCATGGAATCCTCCTGCCAGAAGTTATGATGAGTGTCTATTTGGAAGAAGATGAGTGCCATTTGGGAGTGTTTTGGTTTTAATTGTGGTCATTTGTGTGGTGGTTGGTAGAGATAATTGAGTCCATCTTGTCTTGAACTTTGGTGTGATTCCCCTTAGAGACTGTGTTTTGGAACTGACCTCTGAGAAGGTACAAGGTCCTGTGTCATTGTATATCCATATTTCTGGGACATCTCTACGGAACATAATTCAAAGCTATGTATACCAATCAAGGGCCAAATGAACTTCTGGGCTTCAAATCTAACCTAGATTTCTGTTTTCATACTTATATTGAAAGGTTAATAAAATAGGTACTTGTCACTTCCTGTTTTTCTGTATGCTTAATAAAACACTGTTGAAATCTTGAGAACTGTTTGCTCTTCTTGTTCCCAGAATGTGCTGCCCCCAACTGCCAAACTGCAGAATGTACTCCATCAACCATTTGCACGCAAACCGCCCACTCGCCCTTACCCATCAATAAACTTCCCTCCCTGACCTCTCCAAGGAAAATATATAAGCACTTCTTAAGCTGTTCTCAGGGCTCTCTGCTCTGTTCAAGCGAGCTCTGAGCCCTTGCATGCCGGACTCCCAATAAACCCTTTGCTGTTGCATTAGACAGTCTCTTGGTGGTCTCTTTCATCGATGCTCACCCGACCTTTACTTCTGGTGGCCCCAGCGAGATCCGGCAGCTGCAGATGAAAGACCCCCAACGGGATGCTCTGGGGGTAAATAAGGCCCCTCTTTCTGGTTTCAGGATTCAGGTTAGGGTTTGACAAAATGGCTATTGGTAAAGAGCGTGAGCTCTCTCCCACGGTGGCTGACACACATGTCACAGAGCCACAGGCCATGTCCCTGGGGGATGGACTCGGGAAATCAAGGAACCATAGTCTCCTCGACTCAGTGATATTTTCTTTCAGATTCGGAATTGCCAGCCCATCAGGTTTTGCCGGCTACTCAGTCCTGGTCTCAGTATTGGACGTCCATTGCCTGTCTTTATTGTCTTGTCTTGTCTGTGTCATGTGTTGTTGCTTTCACTGTCTGTGTATATTTCATTATGGGACAGAGCACTTCAATGCCTCTGTCCCTGACCCTTAATCACTGCACCAAAGTCTGCTTAAGGGCTCACAATCTTTCTTTTTCATTAAAACACCAGACCTGGCAGATTCTGTGTCTCAGAATAACCCACCTTTGTAGTCGGATGGCCTCTAGAAGGATGTTTCTACTTCGCACTAATTTGAAAAGTCTGAGATATTGTCTTTCAGCCGGGGCCACATAGACATCCAGATCAATAGCCATATATCTTAACTTGTCAGGACCTCTGCAAATCTCCTCCTCCATGGGTGAAGCCTTTCCTTGTCCCTGCACCCACTCCTACTCCTTCCCCTATGATTCTATCTCTCAAACTCTCTGTTCCTCAACCTCCACCCTCTGTTCTCCCTGAGTCTCAAGACTCTACTCGTCCTTATCCTCTGCCCTTGTCCCCCAACCCCCAAAACCCTGTAAGTAATTCCCCTGCTGCTGACTCAGCCTCTCCACCATTCGAGGAAGCCAGAATGGCCCAGCGCCCTCCAGATGACTGTCCCATGACACACACAGCGCCTCCTTCCCTGGAGGAAGCTGGCCCGGCTAAAAAAACTCAGAGAACTCGCCAACGTTTTCACACCTGCCTACTTGGAATGACTGCCAACAACTCCTAGGGACTCTCTTCATGACAGAGGAATGAGAGAAAAACCTCCTGGAAGCTAGAAAAAAATATCCTCGGACCTGATGGGCGACCAACACAACTTCCCAACATAATAAAAGCTGCCTTCCCCTTTAACCAACCCAACTGGGACCCCAACACCTTTGAAGATAGGGAGCATCTGTCCAATTATTGCCAGGCTCTAATTGCGGGTATCCAAGGGGCCGCTAGGTGACCAACTAATTTGGCCATGGTAAGAGAAATTATTTAAAGGCCTGATGAATCTTCCTCTATGTTTCTAGAGAGAATTATGGAGGCATATAAGAGATATACTCCTTTCGATACTCAGGCAGCAGATCAAAAGGCATCTGTCACGATGGCCTTAATTGATGAAGCTGCCATGGATATTAAAAAAAAAAAAAAGTTAAAAGAGAGATTTAGTCAGAGAAGCCGAAAAAGTATACTATAAGAGAGAAACAGGGAAAAAGAAAGGGAGCAGAGGGAGGATGAGAGAAGCAAAAGAAAGACTAAGGCATTGACTAAGATCCTGGTCACAACAAGAAAGAGGCCAGAAATTAAGACATAAGGTGACAGGAAGCGATACCTGGGCCCGTGCCACAGGCCACCCTGGCCTCAGATCAATGTGCCTACTGTAAAAAAAAAGGACACTGGGCCAAAGAGTGCCCTATAAAGAGACAGACATGCCAGCCAGCCATTCTGACTCTGGGGGATGACTAAGAAAGTTGGGGCTCAGATTCTTTCCCCTAGCTCAGGGTAAGATTTGAAGTGTAGGGGACCCCAGTAAACTTTGAAGTGAATACAGGAGCAGTATACTCAGCCCTTAAGGCCCCATTGGGCCGTCTATCAAATAAAAGGTCTGTAGTTCAAAGGGCTAACGGCAGTAAATATCGGGCTTAGATTTCTAAGAGGACCATGGACCTGGGGAAAGGAAAAATCCATCACTCCTTCCTAGTAATCCCAGAATGCCCGCACCCATTGATGGGCAGAGATCTGCTCACCAAGCTCTGGGCCAAAATAACTTTTAACCCTGAAGGCCCCCAAATGAAATTTCTAAATCCTTCAGTAAAAACTCCTATAGTCACGGCTTTCACTATATTAGTAGAAGATGAACGTCCACTCTTCACACCCCCAAGACTGATCAAACAGGCAAGCTACCCCAGAAATGGATAACAGATTACCGAGATGCATGGGCAAAAACTGCTGTGTTAGGCCTGGCCGTGAAACAACCTCCAATAACAGTGGATTTAAAAACCTCAGCCTCCCCAATCAATGTCAAATAATATCTTCTAAGCATAAAAAGCTAAAGATGGGATAAGGCCCTATATTCAGAAATCTCTGGCCTTAGGGGTCCTAAGGCCCTGTCAATTGGCCTGGAACACTCCCCTGCTATTAGAAGAAAAAGCCAGGAACCAGGGACTATCACCCTGTTAAAGACCTAAGAGAGATCAACAACAGAGTGCAGGACATTTACCCCACGGTACCTAATCTGTTCAATCTGCTTTGCACTCTGAACCCTGAGCAGAAATGGTATACTGTTCTGGACTTAAAACAAGCTTTCTTTTGCTTGCCTCTGCATAAAGATAGTCAGTTGCTGTTTGCTTTTGGGTGGGTAGACCCAGAAACCGGAAAGTCTAGTCAACTAACTTGGACTAGACTCGCAGAGGGGTTCAAAAACTCCCCCACTCTCTTTGATGAAGCCCTTCACAGAGATCTCAACAATTTCAGAACTACACACCCCGAATTCACCCAGCTTCAATATGTGGATCACCTGCTACTGGCATCCAACACCAAGGAAAACTGAACTGGGACCCAAGCACTATTATCCGAGCTTGCTCAACTCGGGTATAGAGCTTCGGCCAAAATTGCCCAATTTGCCAGCAAGAAGTAATCTTCCTCGACTATTTCCTTAGGGGCGGTAAACGATGGCTCACTGAGCCCAGAAAACAAACCATTGAGCAGATACCAAGCCCATCTTACAGCAGACAACTAAGAGTTTCTTGGGATTGCTGGGTTTTGCAGGTTATGGATAAATGGGTTTCAGTCCTTAGCTGCTCCTTTATACCCGCTGTTAAAGGGAGATGCCCAATTCCAATGGACCCCTAAGTACCAGGAAGTTTTAGATAACATCTAAGGACACTGACATTGAACGCCTCAACTTTACTGAGCTCAGCCTGCAATTACAGAAAGCCCTACACTACGTTAAAAATGTACATCAACTCACTCACCTTGGTTCAAAGAAACTGCAGGCATTCCTGTAGGATTAAGAACAGAGTTTTCCACTAACTGACGCACAGCGAAAGGAAATAATTGAACTGGTAACAAAAGCCTGTCGGGTCAGTCAATTGTTTAATGCTTACCCTTCCAAGTTTCTTAGACGAAAGCACCTACGAGGAACCAGACCAGGACAATTCTGGGAAGTGGACATTACTGAAATTAAGCCAGCAAGGTATGGACTTAAATATCTCCTAGTCTTTGTGGATACATTCTCAGGATGGATTGAAGCCTTACACACACACACACACACACACACCCACACAGAAAAAAAAAAAAAAAAAAAAAACGGAGCAAATGGTTCTCAAGAAGATCCTGGAAGATATTTTTCCAAGATACGGTCTGTCTAAGATAATAGGGTCTAATAATGGACTTGTGTTCATGGCCCAGGTAAGTCAGGTGTGGATTAATTGTAAGTTACATTATGCTTATATACCCCAGAGCTCAGGAGAGGTAGAAAAAATAAATAGAACCATTAAACAGACCTTAACAAAATTAAGCTTAGAGACCGGCATAAAAGATTGGACTATGCTCCTGCCTTATGCACTGTTTCATGCGAGAAATACTCCCTCAGTTTCTTTGTGTAACCTCACCCCCTATGAAATTCTCTATGATGCCCATCATCCAGTAAGGGACCTAATCCCCAACTCTAAGGCCTAACAATCCCTTCCACACCCCTTGCTTGACAGACTTAAAGCCATTGAAAGAACTCAGTGATAACTGTGGAAACAGCTGGCCACTGCCTACCAACCTGGGGACGAGGGGATTCCACATCAATATCAAGTAAGAGACTTCGTCAACATAAGACAACATCAGGTGTTATCCCTAGAACCCCGCTGTAAAGGAACATACCAGGTGCTACTTATAACACCTACAGGCATAAAAGTAGACAGAATCACTTTTTGGATCCATGCCTCTCATCTCAAGCCTTCGCTGTGTCCAGACTCTGGTTGGAAACTGGAAAAAACTGGTAACCATTTCAAATTGCGTATTCGCTATGTGGACAAGACTATAGACTCTCCCCTTGGCCACCAGTACTCCTAACCCTCATCAGCCTGTTCAGCAGTGAAGGCTGATCTGAAATCCTACTAGACAAGAAGTATGGTCTATCTCGCATACAGCCCCCTTAGGGACCTGGTGGCTATCTCTCCACCCAGACATTTTTCAGCTTGGTATAGGTCTTTCCTATTGAGATAACCCCAATGAAGAGGATCCCACTAAAGTTCCATTAAATCCCTTCCATACCATAGATAATTGAAACAAACATTATGGATGCACGGAAACGCGAGCCAGATTCAGGTTGGTTAGCCTAGATTACTATATATGCCCGACGGACTATCAAAGCCACAAACAGCCATGGCTGTGTGGGGGGAAAGCCAACTTCTTGTGTAATTCATGGGGATGTGAGCATACCGGGGCTGCCTGGTGGAACCCAAACTCCTCATCAAATTCAGTACACAGCATTGGCCATATAACCAATTAGACAACCAAAAACTATGGCCCCCAGAGGGTTCTCTAGATCCTCAAATTCTGCGTGACATTTATAACTTTGGCAAGCGCTCAAAAGGGGAAAATTCCCCTATGTGGAATCCTTTTCCCTCCTTCACTCACATCCTGTACTATGCTTCTCCAATAGTTCCTCACCCTCAGCCTTCTGCTCTAGACTCTCTGCTGTCACTCCCACCTCAGCAACCTGATTTCTTCCCTCCAATTACTACATCAAAAACCCAAACCTCCGCCAGTTCTCAGACCATTGCCCCCTTGCTGAGGTAGCAAGTACCGAGGTACCCCTCCACTCACTCACTCCTCTCTTTTTCTGACTGTGCCTGCACTAGGTCCCACCAAGTCCTCTAAGAAGCTAAACCAAAGCTCAAACCAGCTGAGAAGAGCCCTCAGACCCCTATCCAAGATGTAATAAAAATAGCCTTTAAAGTTGCTTTGTCATCACTGAAAACAGGTTACTAAGAATTTAAAGTCCCTCACAGGCTTTTTGGAATACTCACTCCCATCTTCACCTCTGCTCTACCTGTTCTACTGCTCAAGTTTTGTTCTAGGAAAATCCCAAACCCCTTTTCCATTATTCTTTTACATCTCATCTTCCTCATTCTCAGATCCACGGAGCTGCTCTCAGCCTCGCCTTCCCCGTCTTCCCCCTCTGTACCAGGTCCATAGATATGTCTTAAATAACCTTCTCCAGAAGTCTTCACCGAGGCTTACATTAGGTCTTTCAGCAAAAGAGTCCCTCTGAAAGAGTTCAATGTAGATGAACTTCCACTTTTCGTGTTGCCCTGTTCTACTTGGCCACTCGCTGAAAAAATCACCACCCCTAAGCTTGACACCGCCTTACTAGATTTTCACAAAATATGTGAACAAGGCCTCTGGCCTTGAGCTGGGGATTCACAGAGATGGCTAGATTTCTAAGATAAAAAAGTTACCAATTGGGCTTCATGGTGACAGCTGGCAGGGAGAAAAAAAGAGACAAAAAAGCTCTCCCTTTCCAAGGTGTCTTTGAAAAGTTAACTTGCCCAGAACAGAGGAACAAAAACAAAAACAAAAACTGATTTCTGTGAATTTCTACAGACTGTGAACTTCTGAGCCACTTCCCTTACATGTTGGGTACAAATTCTAAAACTACCGAAACTTGGGCTTCAGGGGATTAATTGATTACAACAGAAGCAATGCCCTCTAAATCCGGATGCAACCAAATAAGACTTTTTTCCTGTGTTTGGTGCTATCTTAGGTCCCTTTCCTTGTCCGTCCCTACAACAGTATAATTCTATACACTTTAACATTATTTATGTTTTCATAAAATGGTCAATATATGTGATTAATTATGTAATGATGCAGATGTTTTCCAGAGTTCTCTATCATGACTTAGGTTCATTTAAAGATCAACTAGGGGGGCATACAACCCGGTTCCACTGGGAACCTGTATCCCTCACTTTAGCCATCCTATTAGAAATAATAGTTGCTGAAGGGGTGGGCTAGTCCATGAGACACAACAAAGACACAATTAGAAGCAGAAATATGCCAAAGTTTAAAGACATTAAAAACCGACATCACAGCTTTACAGGAATTTTAACCTCTCTCTTTCTGAAGTTGTTTTACAAAGCAGGCGAGTGTTGGACCTCCTCTTTATGAGAGAAAGGTGCCTTTTTGCTTGCATTGAGGGAAGAATGTTGTTTTTATGCCGACAATACTGGAGTTGTAAAAGAATCTATGTGTAAATTAAGAAAACGACTTGAAGAGCGTCAAAGAGAGACAGAGGCCCCAAAAGGGAGCTTTGAGTCTTGGTTCACATAGTGACCTGATTAACTACGCTTTTATCTGCCATGGCCGGTCCATTAAAAATCCTCATATTATTGCTAACGTTAGGACCCTGTTTGCTCAACCGTGTAGTTTCCTTTCTAAACCAAATCGAACCTGTTATTAATCCTAACCATACACTGTTCTCTCAATCTAATTTTACAGAAGAGCAGGGACAGAATTGGTATTAAAATACAGAATTATAGAGGATCTTCCACCTGCTGAAAACCTCAAAGGTCCACGCAGAAATGATCCCTGGAGAAGATGTAGGCAAGTACGAAGGACCTGAGAGAGCAAAAGTCTTCCATGGCAAACAACCTGCTCAGGATGAAGGGATGTGTCTGAATCAGCCACTCTCTTCTTAATGTAGAGAAGGTGTACCAAAGCAGGCATGTGTTGAGAGCTGCTCCTGCATGCCTATGGTTGACATACCACTCTGACCTGTGAAAGTGTCACAGGAAGTAGGAGCAGCATCCTTCTCATGGTGACCTTGGAAGCAACTGTTAAGACAAAGTTGTTGCCAAGGCAGTGACCTCATTCAGTTCCAAAAGGAAGTGACCACACCTAACTTCCTTGGTGATGGAACTCTCTGAACTTGGAATCCAGGAAGCCAGGCACCCAGAGCCAGTCCCAGTCCCAGTCCCAGTTGTCAAACTTATTTTGATTTACCAAGGACAGACTCAGTCTTTCTTGGGACCTACTGATGTAAGGATGGCCAAATGCAAGGAAAGCTATGAAGAGGGGCCTTTCCTGAGAAAGCAGGCAGTGGCTCACCGCTGGCTCCTGACAACTTCACAGAGTTGGCCAAAAAGACCAGATCTGAGACAGAACAGGCTATTTCCAGGGAACATAGTAAGGCCCACCAGTCAGAGGACACTCCGGATAGTCACAGACCTACTTGGGGAAAGGAGCTGCCTTTGTTGTGTGGGTGTGGGTTTGTGGTTTTGTCTCATGTTCTGAGAATAGGTATGAAAGGCAGTTTGTTTTGTTTGGAGTGAACTGTTTCTTGTAAGTCGTTTGACAAGGCGAGAATTTCTATGTCTGTGTATCCCACTGTGTCCGTGGTTGTAGACATTAGAAAAGAGAATGCATCAATGAATATGTCCTGTCTAGTAGAAAGCTTCACAGCACTCATCCTGCCCTATTTATGAATGGACTGCAGCTTACCTTATTGATGTGCAACACCTGCTATCTTCCTTAGTTCCTGTTTTATTCCTGAATTCTGGCCACTCTCCAGAATAGGTTCATGGTTTTCTGTTTAAGATATGTACAACCTCGAAGCTCTGTGACATGACCATGTACTGAAGGGAATGGTGAGCATCTCAGAAAACTCAGATATCAGTGTGACCAGGAAAGTCTCAGTGGAGAAACCCTGCTTGGGGCCTTTTGTTTACCTATTCTTCTGTTGCCCTGAATGTCAGGAAGGTCTTTTCCTCAGTCCACCACTTTTTGAAGCCTGAAGAAAACAGTTTTCAAATGGAAATGAATGGGCATTACCTGTGGCTCTTTGCTTAATTGCTTTGGAAAGGATGTGTCTGAATCAGCCTATTTACCCTGTGTGAGGCTGTGACTTAGATTCTCAGCTCCTGATGGATCTAAAGAAAGATCCCATGTTTACCTCCAAAAACAAAATGGCCAAAAGAGCAGTCCTTGTGGATGAAGTCTCTCGCCTTCCTCTGTAACTTTCCTGACCTCCATCAAGTCAGATTAGGGATCCTTTGGGTCAAATGAGTTCTTCAAAGCCCTGCAGAGGCTAGCCCATATTTGCTTGGGTTTTCTCAAGACTCCAATTCACATAAAGAATCCAAACCCCACAGTCATTTGGCCTCAAATTGAAGAAGCAGAGCAGTATTAACGGGAGGCCTACTTAATCTCTCCTGGTTCACAAAAGGGTGTCCAGGCCACCCTGAATTTAGGCAAATTAGGTGTAAGAGAGCTTATTTTGGACACGGTCTTGGGGTGTGCCCCTCATGGAAAACTCCAGCCATAGGTTATTGTGAGTGTCTATATGGAAGAAGATGAGCGCCACGTTGGAGTGTTTTGGTTTAAATTGTGGTCATTTGGGTGGCGGTTGGAAGAGATGACTTGGTCCACATGTTCTTGAACTCTGGTGTGATTCCCTTAGAGTCTGAGTTCTGGAACTGACCTCAGAGAAGTATTGCCATAAATAGTGTTGAGATTTTAGGAAGCCAGGCATGAGCATTGCCCTTGGAAACTGAGTTCTAGGCCCAGGGTGGCTTTCCACAGAGCACTGAGCCTCTCAGCCAGGATACCACAAATTTTATTCTGAAAGACTTGGCACCCATAGTTGAGAGTCAAAACTCATATGGACCTCACATTGTAGACCTAAATGGGCATAACAACATATGATCTTTTGGCCACTCTTTGGGAAGCCTTACCTGTGAGTGTTCTCCAGAGATTTCATTGAAATGAGCTTCCTAACCATTTAATGGTTCCTGAAAGAATTGAAACTCACAGTGCCTCCAACTTCATCCTTGAAAAATGGCTAGATAAATACCATGAAATTTTTGAATTTCCCATCACCAGGTGGCACTGGAAAACCTTTTGATGTCCTGTTGCTGATCATGAATATACCAGACAGTGCCTTGATTGACTGGGTTTCATGTAAATGGTGTAGAACAGAGATGCCAGTAAGTTGGACTCTGTTGAGTAGTAGGTTAGAGCAGTGGTGGGCAGGTATGTGATAAAACATCTGTGGTGGGGCCATGTGTATCTTCCATTGGTTTCAAATGCCTTGTGACTGACATGGTGCAGCCAGCAGAACCTTCCATGTAAAGGCAAGTTGTTATTTGGAGAGGTTTCAGGACATTGTTCAGAATCAGGGTGCTATGGTCAAGGGGGCAAGATATGTAGGATAGGATCCTAGTTCTTGGATCCTCCTGCAAAACCTGACCAACCATACATGACAGAACTTCCTCTTGCACTGTGACCCAGTTGAACTCTTTGTATTTCGTGAAGCAAATACCAAACACCCAGTGCAGCAGGAAAAAACACCACGAAAATGGAAGATGACCATATGGCTTCACAGTGCACACTGGCACACATTTATTCCCCAGTGGCCACAGTTTACCTAAAAAGAGAATTCAGCACTGCTGCCTCATGTACATTGGGAAATAAGAAACCATGTCCTCCAGGTCTCATAGATCCAGACCAAGCTTTTATGGTCTCCCTAGAAAGGAAGCTAAAGCTCCTGACAACAACATATTTTTCAAGTGCCCAAACTCACAGGCAGTTTCTCTAGAAATCTCTAGGCCAGCAGACCTCCATGTTTGTGGAGTTTTTACCCTGTCCCATACTTTTGGAAACTACTCTACCACTTCAAAGGTTGTGAGCTCCTGAGCATATTGCATTCCACAAATTTATTCACAGATTTTCTAAATCTTCTCCTCTAATTGTGTCTTACTTGGGGTGAAGGAATTGTCAAGGCATTGTTCTGGATGAGAGTGGGAATAATTTTGTGTAGCACATATTTACATACACATTGGATTCATTGTTCAATTTTCCATTCGAAATGCTGAATCTTTGACACTAACCCATACCCTACTAGACTCTGACTACTAATTCTAATATGATGGAGAAAAGTAACCCAAACAGAATAGAAATACTAGCACTTCAGAGGAGGCATGGTGGATAGTTGGTTTGCCTTTTGCATGATATAGGGTTGGAGTTATAAATCTTGTCAATTTTTTGTTGAAATAGTTCTGCATGTGTTTTTAAAGTTAACACATATGTGAATTCCTGTCTCCATTTTTCTGTAGCCTATTCAGCACATGTATTTTTATATGCACATATAGAATCCTACCTGGTATCACACGTATATTCTTGAGAGGTGGCTAACTTGGCAGATACAAAGTGTGAGAAGAGATCACTCCTCATTAATGCTTTTGGAACTGAAAATTCAGACTATGAGTGAGCTTCTTAGTTGAAAAACATTATACATAAATCCATGTTCAGTAAAATTAATATTTTGGATCTGTGGATGATATATATTTCACAATGAATTTTAATTGGCATATATATTGCTACTATTTAATGTCTCTGTGTGTGTTTTGTGTGTGTGTGTGTGTGTGTGTATATATATATATATATATATATATATATATATATATATATATACTCTCTAGATTTTTCAAAATATAAAATATATGTGTCCTATTATACACTCCCTAAATTCATTCTTGTTCATGTATGTGGTTTTATATTAAACTTTTCATAAGATTATTTTAAAAATATTCATCCACCTGAAATACATATTTGTTTTCTAGTACTAAAAAGTTACTTCAATGAATGGTGCAAACAAATCCTTATATTTTTACAGTAGCTGACCCACTTTAACATCAATGCAAGTAGATTCCTATGGAACATGATGTGTATTTTGACGTTCATTTTTATTAAACACTGGTACATTACTATTTCTGCAGTTTTTATACATTATAGAATATACATTTCATCCACAAGTTCACAAATTTAAAGAAATTTGTAACATATTCAATCACTTCCTGCTTCAGAACATATGTATTCCTCCTTGTTTTTGAGTGGTCATTTCATGAGATTTCTTTCCAAACACATTATTTTCGATTTCCATAATCAAATTTGAAGCAAAATTCACACACTCTTGGTGATAAACCACAACCGTAATATTACCATTAGATGTATTACTGGTTGGAATGAATGTATGTATATCAATATATGATTCCTGTGTATTTTCAGATATCAATTCAATCCATTATTTAAAGTTGGAACAAGTTATATTATTTATTCGCAGTATGGTCTATTCATGCATTATCTCTATATTCATACATACATGGTACACCTATATGTACCCCCAATACTAATTTATACCCCTTCAAAATGTTACTCCAAGAAATGGTGCAAGAAATACTCATGTCACCTGATCTACATATACGTTTTATCACAGTAATATTCTGGCCACAAAATGCAAAGTCACACTTACGATTGTACCAAAGCCTAAATGGAATGTGAGTATGGATTATGAAAATAACCCATGTCCAGGTTGCCTAATGCTCTCAAATGTCAATCCTATTGGTGACTACATATTTGTTACTTCCTAAGATTATATATTCAATCTCAAGCCTGTTGAAAATGTCTTTTGCTATCACTCACTTTATACTTTGCCTGATTTCCTAATGTCTCTATTGATATCTGCTTTCCTACATATTTTCCCCAGTTCATCACTGTGACTGACTCTTCACATATGCTGACATTTACATTTTCTGTCTACCTGAAAACCTATTGCTAAAGAACTATTTGTCCAAATGCTATACTCACACTTTTTTATAATCCTACCAACTATCTTCCTAATCCTACCGACTCTCCCTCTTTGAATGGTTGTTCTCCTCAACATTCAATCATCCAAGGTATCAGATCTTATGCCATTGTGTATAGATTTATCTGAGACATCTGTGCAGAACATAATTAAAAGCTAAGTATCCCAATCAAGGACCCAATGCCCTTCTGGGCTTCAAATGTTACCGAGATTTCTGTTTTCATTCATATATTTCACCTATATAATCTTATAAATATTGCAGGTTCCCAATACCATTATTCATCCAGCAGAATGATCCTAACCCAAATCAAACATGTTATTAACTGTAACCAAACACTGTTCCCTCAATCTAACTTTACAGAAGAGCAGGGACAGAGTTGGTCTTACAATACAGGAATGTAGGAGATCTTCAACTTCCGGAGAACTTCAAAGGTCCATGCAGAAATGATCCCTAAAGAAGATGTAGGCAGCTATGATGGACCTGAGAGTGCGAAAGTCATCTTTCATGACAAAAAAAAACAAACAGGTCAGGATGAAGGGGTGTGTCTGAAGCAGTCTCTCTCTTGTTAATGTAGAGAAGATGGACCAAACCAGGCTTGTGTGGAGAGCTGTTCCCGGGTGCCTATGGTTGATATTCCATTCTAACTTGTGAAAGTGTCATAGGAAGTAGGGCCAGGATCCATCTCATGGACCCTTGGAAGCAACTGTTAGGACAAAGTGGTTGCCAAGGCAGTGACCTCATTCAGTTCTAGACGAAGTGACCCATGTCACTTTCTTGTTGATGGAACACTCTGAACTTGGAATCCAGGAAGCCAGGCACCCTGAAGCAGTCCCAGTCTAAGTCCCAGTGGTCTCAAATTTTTGGATTTAAGAAGGATAGAGTAAGTCTTTCTTGGCAACTACTAAATTGAAGATGGACAAATGCCAGGAAAGCTCTGAATAGGGGCTTTACCTGAGAAAACAGGCAGTGGCTCACCGCTGGCTCCTGATAACTTCACAGTTTTGGCCAAGAAGACCAGATCTGACATAGGACAGCCCATTTCGGGGAAACATAGTATGGCCCACCAGTCAGAGGACGCTCCGGATAGTCACAGACCTATTTGGGGAAAGAAGGTGCCTTTGTGGGTGTGTGTGTGTGTGTTTGTGTGTTTGTGATTTTTGTCTCAAGTTTTGAGAAAATGTAGGAAAGTCGGTTTGTTTGGTTTGGAGTGGACTGTTTCTAGTAAGTCCTTTGAGAAGGTGAGTGTTTCTATGTCTGGGTATCCCACTGTATTTGTGGTTGTAGACAATAGAAAAGAGAATGCATCAATAGATGTGTCCTGTCTAGTAGAATTCTTCGCAGAATTCATCCTGTCCAATTTATGAATGGACTGCAGGTTACCTTATGGATGGGCAACACCTATTACCTTCCTACATTCCTGATATCTTCCTGAATCTGGTCACTCTCCCATAGGCTCATGGTTTTGTGTTCAAGATATGTATCTCCTCCACAATCTGGGACATGGCCATGTACTGGATAGCTGAAGAGAATGGTGAATATCTCAGAAAACTCAGATATCAGTGTGACCAGGAAAGTCTCAGTGGAGAAAATCTGCTTTGGTATTTTGCTTACCTATTGTTCTGTTGCCCTGAATGAAAGGAAGGACTTTGCCTAAAGCCACACATTTCCAAAGCCTGAAAAAAACAGTTTTCAAATGGAAATAAATGGGCATCACCTGTGGCTCCTGGCTTAATTGCTTTGCAAAGGGATATGTCTGAATCAGCCTCTTAGTGCAGTGTGAGATTATCGCTTAGATTCTCAGCACGTGATGGATCTAAAGAAAGATCCCATGTGTGCATCCAAATCCAAAATGGCCAAAAGAGAAGTCATTGTGATGAAGTCTCTTGCCTTCCTCTGTAAGGTTCCTGATCTCCATCAAGTGATAACAGGGATCTTTGGGTCAACTGAGTTCTTCAAGCCATGCAGAGGCTAGCCCATAGGTGCTTGGGTTTTCTCATGACTGCAAATCACATAAAGAAACTATACCCGACAGTCTGTATGCCTCAAATTGGAAAAGCAGAACAGTATTAATGGCAGACCTCTTTGATCAGTCCTGGTTCACAGGAACGTTGTCCAGGAAACACTGACTTTAGACAAATGAAGGGCAAGGGAACTTATTTTGACTTTGTCTTGGGCTGTGTGCCTCATAAAAACTTCCAGCCAAGGTTATGATGAGTGTCTATATGGAAGAAAATGAGGGCCATGTGGGAGTGTTTTGGTTTTAATTCTGGTCATTGGTGTGGCGGTTGGAAGAGATGACTGGGTCAACTGGGCTTGAACTCTGGTGTGTTTCCACTTAGAGACTGAGATCTGAAACTGATCTCAGAGAAGAATTGCCATGAATTGTGTTGGGATTTTAGGAGGCCACACATGAGAGTCGCCCTTGGAACCTGAGATCTAGGACCAGGGTGGCTTTCCACAAAGAACTGGGAATCTCAGCCTGGATATCACATGATTTTATTCTGAAAGACTTGGCAGCCATATTTGAGAGTCAAAAGACATAGGACCTCACATTGTAGATCTCAATGGTCCTGGCTCAAAGTGACCTTTTGTCCACTCTTTGGAAAGCCTTGCCTGTGAGAGTTCTCTAGAATTTTCTTTGAAATGAACTTTCTCAACATTTAATGGTTCCTGAATAATTGTGCATCCAAAGTCATCCTTGAAAAATGGCTAGATAAATACCACGAAATTTTTGAATTTTCCATGACCAGGTGGAACTGCAGAAACTTTCGATGTCCTGTTGCTTACCATGAGTGTACCAGACAGTGCCTTGATTGACAGGGTTTCATGAAAATTGTTTAGAACAGAGATGCCAGTATTTTGGAGCCTGCTGAGTAGTGGGCCTAGAGCAGTGGTGGACAGGTGTGTGATAAAACATCATGGTGGGGCCATTTGGATCTGCCATTGGCTTCCAAATGGCTTGTAACTGACAGAGTGCAGACATCAGACCCTTATATGTAAAGGCATCTTGTTATATGGCGTAGTTTCAGGGCAATGTTCAGAATCAGGTTGCTATGGACAAGGGGGCAATCTTTGAGAGATAGAAGCCTGGTTGGTGAATTTTCTTGCAGACCCTGACCCACCACACGTGACAGAAATACCTCAAGCACTGTTTCCCAGTTGAACTCCTTGTATTTTGTGAAGCATGAACCAAACTCCAAGTGCAGCAGCAAGAAACACCACGAAAAGTGGAGGATGACCAAATTGTTTCACAGTCCACACAGGGAGACACAGTTTACCTACAAAGAGAGAATTGAGCACTGCTGCCTCGTGTTCATTGGAAAATAGGAAACGATGTCCTCCAGGTCACATAGATGAAGACCCAGCTTTGAGGGTCTCACTACAAAGGAAGCTTAACTCCTGACAACAACCTATATTTCAGTGCCCAACTTCACTGGCAGTTTCTCAAAAAGTTTTAGGCAAGCAGAGCTTCATGTTTGTGGAGTGTGTACCCTGTCCTTACTTTTGGAAACTCCTATACCACCTCCAAGTTTGTGCACTCCTGAGCATTTTCGATTCCAGAAATGTAATCACAGATTTTGTAACTCTTCTACTCTAATTGTGTCTTCCTTGGGGCGAAGGTAATGACAAGGCATTGTTCTGAATGAGAGTTGGAAGATTAATTTTCCTTTTTTCCATTTGAAATTCTGAATCCCTGACACTAACCCATATTCTACTAGACTCTGACTACTAATCCTAATATGATGGAAGAAAGTAACCCAAACAGTACATAAATACTTGCAGTTCAGAGTTGGACTTGCCTTTTGCATGATAAAGGGTAGGTGTTATAAATCTATTCAATATTTAATTGAAATAGTTCTCAATGTGTTTTAAAGTTAACAAATATGTGAATTACGGTCTCCCATTCTCTGGAGCCTATTCAGCACATGTATTTTTATATGCACAAATAGAATCCTACAAGGTATCACACGTACATCCTTGTAAGATATATGACTTAGCAGATACAAACTGTGAGAAGTGATCACTCCTCCTAAACGCTGTTGGAACTGAAAATTCAACCTATGGGTGAGCTTCCCAGTGGAACAACATTATACATAAACCCATGTTCACTAAAATGAATGTTTTTGCATCTTTATGATATATATTTCATGATGAATTTTGATTGGCATATATATTGCTACTTTTTAATGTCTGTGTTTGTGTGTGTGTGTGTGTATATATATATATATATATATATATATATATATATATATACTCTCCATATTTTTAAAAATATGAAATATATGTGTCTTATATACACTCCCTAAATTCATTCATGTTCATGTATGTGGATTAATAATCAACTTTTCACAAGATTATTCTTAGAAATATTCATCCACCCGAAATACATATTTGTTTCCTAGTACTGAAAACTAACTTCAGTAAAAGGTGCATACAAATCCTAATATGTGTACATTAACTGACCCAGTTTAACATTAATGCATGTAGGTTCCTATGGGACATGATGTGTTTGACGTTAATTTTTATTCCACACTGGTACATTACTATTTCATCAGTTTATGCACATCATAGTATATATATTTTATTCACTAGTTAGCAAATTTATAGGCATTTGTTTCACTTTCAATCACTTCCTGCTCCAGAACACATGTATTCCTCTATGTCTCTTGACTGGTCTATTCATGAGACTTTTTTCCAAATATATTATTTTCTATTTCCATTATCAATTTTGAACCAAAACTCACACACCCTTCATGATAAACCGTAACCCTAAGATGATCGTTAGATATATAACTGGTTGGAATGAATGATTGCATATCAATATAAAATTTCTTATAAATTTTCAGATATTTATTCAATTCATAATTTAAAGTGGATCCAGTTATATTATTTATTCACAGTATGGTCTATTCATGCATTATGTCTATATTCATAGAAACAGGGTACACCTATTTGTACCCCCATACTAATTTGTAACTCTTCAAAATATTGCTCCCAGAATTGGTGGAAGAAATACGATTGTCACCTGATCTACATACACATTTTATTACAGAAATATTCTGGACACAAAAAGCATAGGTCACACTTACAATTGTACCAAAGCGTAAATGGAAAGTGAGCATGGATTACTAAAAACATCCATGTCCAGGTTGCCTAATGCTCTCAAATATCAATTCTATTTTTGACTACATATTTGTTTCTTCCTAAGATTATATATTCAACTTCAAACCTGTTGAAAATGTCTAACCCTATCACACAATTTATACTTTGCTTGATTTCCTAATGTCTCTATTGATATCTGATTTCCTATATTTTTCCCCAGTTCATCATTGTGACTGACTCTTCACATGTGCTTACATTTACATACACTCTCTACACTAAATTCTATTGCTAAAGAACTTTTGGTCCAAATCCTATACTCACTCTTTTTTCTAAACCTACCAACTACCTTCCTAATCCTGCCGACTATCGGTTTTTGACTGGATGTTCTCTTCAACATTCAATATCCAAGGTACAAGGTACGATGCCAGTGTATATTGATTTATCTGAGACATCTGTTCTGCACATTACTCAAAGCTAAGTATCCCACTCAAGTCCCCAATGCCCTTCTGGGCTTCAAATCTTACCTAGATTTCTGCTTTCATACTTATGTTTCACATATATACTCTTGTAAACATCGCATTTTGCCAATACCATTATTCATCCCGCAGAATTATTTGTAACCCAAATTGAACAAGTTATTAACCCTAACCATACACTGTTCCCTCAGTATAACTTACTTAAGAGCAGGGACAGTGTGGGTCTTACAATATAGGAATGTAGATGATCTTCCACCTGCTGAGAACATCAAAGATCCATGGAGAAATGATCCTTGCAGAAGATATAGGCAGCTATGTAGGACCTGAGAGAGCAATAGTCATCTTCCATGGCAAACAACCTGGTCAGGATTAATTGATGGTCTGAATCAGCCTCTCTCTTCTTAATAAAGAGAAGATTGACTGAACCAGGCCTCTGTGGAGAGCTGTTCCCTGGTGCCTATGGTTGATATACCATTCTAACTTCTGAATGTGTCACAGGATGTTGGGGCAGCCTCCATCTCATGAGAACCTTGGAAGCAACTGTTAGCACAAAGTGGTTACCAAGGCAGTGAGCATATTCTGTTCCTGAAAGAAGTGACCTCACTTCACTTCCTTGGTGATGGAATTCTCTGAACCTGGGATCCAGGAAGGAAGGCACGCAGAGCCAGTCCCACTCCCAGTTCCAGTGGGCTAACTTGTTTGCTTTTCCCAAAGACATAGTCAGTCTTTCTTGGTACCCACTGATGTGAGGATGGCCAAATGCCAGCAGAGCTCTGAAGAGGGGCCTTTCCTGAGTAAGCAGGTAGTGGCTCACCGTTGGCTCCTGACAACTTCACAGAGTTGGCCAAGGAGACCAGATCTGAAACAGGACAGGCCATTTTGGGGGAACATAATATGGCCCACCAGTCAGAAGACACTCCGGATAGTCAAAGACCTATTTGGGGGAAGGAAGTGCCTTTGCCGTTGTAGGTGTGAGTTTGTGGTTTTTTCTCATGTTCTGAGAATAGGTAGGAAAGGTGGTTTGTTTGGTTTGGAGTGGACTGTTTCTAGTAAGTCGTTTGACATGGTGAGTGTTTCTAAGTCTGTGTATCCCACTGTATCCGTGGTTGTAGATATTAGAAAAGAGAATGCATCAATGGATGTGTTGTCTCTAGTTGAAAGCTTCCCCGCATTCATACTGCCCAATTAATTAATGGACTGCAGCTTGCCTTATGGATGGGCAACATCTATTATCTTCTAAAGTTCCTGTTTTCTTCGTGAATTCTGGCCACTCTCCAGAATAGACTCATGGTTTTGTTTCCCAAATATGTAACACCACAAGGTTCTGTGACATGGCCATGTACTGGATAGCTGAAGGGAATGGGAGCATCTAAGAAAACTCAGATTTCAGTGTGACCAGTAAAGTCTCAGTGGAGAAACCCTTCTTTGGGCCATTTGCTTACTTCTATTTCTATTACCCTGAATGTCAGGAAGGTCTTTGCCTCAGGCCACCCCTTTGTGTAGCCTGAAGAAAACTGTTTTCATATGGAAATGTATGGACATCACCAGTGGCTCTTTGCTTAATTGATTTGGATTGGGATGTGTCTGAATCAGCCTCTTGTCCTTGTATGAGGTTGTGGCTTAGATTCTCAGCACCTGATGGATCTAAAGAAAGATCCCATTTGTTTCCAAAACTAAAATGGCCAAAAGAGCAGTCATTGTGGGTGAATATTTTTGCCCTCTTGTTTTAGGTTCCTGACCTCCATCAAGTGAGAATAGGGATCCTTTGGGTCAAATGAGTTCTTGAAATCCCTGCAGAGGCTAGCCCATATTTGCTTGGGTTTTCTCATGACTCCAAATCACATAAAGAATCTATACCCTACAGCCAGTAGGCCTCAAATTGGAGAAGTGGAACACTTTAACAGCAGGAATATTTGATCATTCCTGGTTCACAGGAAGAGTGTCCAGGCCATCATGATTTTAGGCAAATGAGCGGCAAGTGAGCTTATTCGGACACTACCTTGGGCTCATAGAAACCTCCAGCTAGAGGTTATGATGAGTGTCTACATGGAAGAAGATGATGGCCCTGTGGTAGTGTTTTGATTTTAATTGTGGTCATTTTTTGGCGGATGGAAGGGATGATGGGGCCACCTGGGCTTGAACTCTGGTGTGATTCCCCTTAGAGACTGAGTTCTGAAACTGAACTCAGAGAAGTATTGCCATGAATTGTGTTGGGATTTTAGGAGGCCACGCATGAGACTCACTCTTGGAAACTGAGATCTAGGCCCAGGGTGGTTTCCACAGAGGCCTGAGAATCTCAGCCAAGATATCACATGATTTTATTCTGAAAGACTTAGCAGCCATATTTGAGAGTCAAAACACACATGGACCTCACATTGTAGATGTCAATTGGCCTGGCTTTAGGAGACCTTTTGGCAACTGTTTGAGAAGCATTGACTGTGAGAGTTCTCCAGAGCTTTCATTGAAATGAACTTTCTCAACTCTTAATGGTTCCTGAATGAATTGAAACCCACAGTGCCTCTAACTTCACCCTTGAAAAATTGCTAGATAAATACCATGAAATTTTTGAAATTCCCATCACCAGGTGGCACTGCAGAAACTTTTGATGTCCTGTTGCTGATCATGTGTATACCAGACAGTGCCTTGTTTTTGACTGGGTTTCATTAAAATAGTGTAGAACAAGAGAAGCCAGTAATTTGGAGCCTGCTGAGTAGGGGGGCTAGAGCAGTGGTGGGCAGGTGTGTGATAAAATATCATGTTGGGGCCATGTGAATCTGCCATTGGCTTCCAAATTTTTTGTGACTGATATAGTGCAGACATCAGACCCTTATATGTAAAGGCATCTTGTTAAATGGAGAGTTTTCAGGGCAATATTCAGAATCAGGTTGCTATGGTTATTGGTGCAAGCTATGTGGGATAGAAGCCTGGTTGGTGCATTCTCCTGCAGACCCTGACCCACCACACGTGACAGAACTCCCTCCAGCACTGTATCGCAGATGAACTTTTTATGTTTTGTGAAGCAAATACCAAATTCCCAGTGCAGAAGCAAGAAATACCACGAAAAGTGGAGGATGACCAAATGTCTTCACAGTCCCCACCGGGAGACACTTAGCTTCCAATGGACACAGTTTAGCTACAAAGAGAGAATTGAGCACTGCTGCCTCATGTTCATTGGAATATAAGAAACCATGTCTTTCGGTCACATAGATGCAGACCCAGCTTTGATGGTCTCACTACAAAGTAAGCTAAAGCTCATGACAACAACATATGTTTCAAGTGCCCAACCTCAGAAGCCGTTTCCCAAGAATTCTTAGGCCAGCAGAGTTCCTTGTTTGTGGAGTGTTTACCCTGTCCTTTACTTTTGGAAACTCCTCTAGCACCTCCAAGGTTGTGAACTCCCGAGAATATTCCATTCCATATTTGTATTCATAGATTTTCACACTTTTCTACTCTAATTGTGTTTTACTTGGGGCGTAGGTAATGTCAAGGCATTGTTCTGGATGTGAGTGGGAAGATTTTTGTGTAGCACATATTTACATACACATTGGATTCATTTTTCAATTTCCATTTGAAATACTGAATCCCTGACACTATAACCCATACCCTACTAGTCTCTGACTAATAATCCTAATATGATGGTGAAAAATAAGCCAAAAAGAGAAGAAACACAAGCAGTTCAAAGGACGCATGGTGTATAGTTGGAATTGCCTTTTGCATTATATAATGTAGGAGTTATAAGTCTAGTCAATTTTTTGTTGAAATAGTTCTACATGTGTTTTTAAAATTAGCAAATATGTGAATCCCTATCTCCCTTTCTCTGTAGCCTATTCAGCACATGTATGTTTATATGCACATATAGAATTCTACCTGATATCACTCGTATACACTTGTGAGGTGGCTGAATTTGCAGATGCAAATTGAGAGAAGAGATCACTCCTCCTAAACGCTGTTGGAACTGAAAATTCAACCTATGGGTGAGCTTCCTAGTTGAAAAACATTATACATGAATCCATGTTCAGTAAAATGAATATTTTTCGATCTGTGGATTATATACATTTCATGATGAATTTCTATTGGCATATATATTGCTACTTTTTTTTTTCTTTTATTGGTTGCTCAAAACATTACAAAGCTCTTGACATATCATATTTCATACATTAGATTCAAGTGGGTTATGAACTCCCATTTTTACTCCAAATACAGATTGCAGAATCACATTAGTTACACATCCATATTTTTACATAATGCCCTATTAGTTACTGTTGTATTCTGCTACCTTTCCTAACTCTACTATCCCCACTCCCCTATCTTCCCATCTTCTCTCTCTACCATACCTACTCTAAATCATTTCTCTCCTTGTTTATTTTCCCACAACCTCTTATATGTAATTTTGTGTAACAATAAGTGTCTCTCTCCATTACCATGCAATTTCCCTCTTCTCTCCCTTTCCCTCCCACCTCATGTTTCTGCTTAATGTTAATCTTTTCTTCATGCTCTTCCTCCCTGCTCTGTTCTTAGGTGCTCTCATTATATCAAACAAGACATTTGGCATTTGTTTTTTAGGGATTGGCTAGCTTCACTAACCATAATCTGCTCAGTGCCATGCATTTCCCTGCAAATTCCAAGATTTGGTCATTTTTTAGTGCTGCGTAATTCTCCATAGTATATAAAAGTCACATTTTTTTATCCATTCATCTATTGAAGGGCATCTGGGTTGGTTCCACAGTGTAGCAATTGTGAATTGTGCTGCTATGAAAATCGATGTGGCAGTATCCCTGTAGTACGGTCTTTTAAGGTCCTCAGGGAATAGTCCGAGAAGGGCAATAGCTGGATCAAATGGTGCTTCCATTCCCAGATTTCCCAGAAATCTCCATACTGCTTTCCAAATTGGCCACATCAGTTTTCAGTCCCACCAGCAATGTACAAGAGTACCCTTTTCCCCACATCCTCGCCAGCACTTGTTGTTGTTTGACTTCCTTATGGCTGCCAATATCACTGGATTGAGATGGTATTTTAGGGTGGTTTTTATTTGCATTTCTCTTACTGCTAGAAATGGAGAGCATTTTTTCATGTACTTGTTAATTGATTCTATGTCCTCCTCTGAGAAGTTTCTGTTCAGGTCCTTGGCCCATTGGGTTATTGGTTATCTTATTGTCTAATTTTCTGAGTTCTTTGTATACTTTGTATACTCTGGATATTAGGGCTCCATGTGAAGGGTGAGGACTAAAAATTTGTTCCCATGATGTAGGCTTCATATTTACCTCTCTTATTGTTTCTCTCTTTAAGAAAAAAAAAATCAGTTTAAGTAAGTCCCATTTGTTGATTCTTATTATTAACTCTTATTCTATGGGTGTCCTATTAAGGAATTTGGAGCCTGACCACACAATATGTAGATAGGAGCCAACTTTTTATTCTATCAGACGCAGAGACTCTGATTTGAATCTAGCTCCTTGATCCACATTGAGTTAACTTTTGTGCATGGCGAGAGGAGGGGATTCAGTTTCATTTTGTTGCATATGGATTTCCAGTTTACCCAACTCTATTTGATGAAGATGCTATCCTTCCTCCATTGCAGGCCATTAGCTCCTTTATCAAATATAAGACAGTTGTAGATTTTTGGATTAGTCTCTGTGTCCTCCATTCTGTACCATTGGTCCACCCGCCTGTTTTGGTACCAGTACCATGCTGTTTTTGTTACGAATGCTCTGTAATATAGTTTGAAATCTGGTATCACTATACTGCCTGATTCACACTTCCTGCTTAGAATTGCTTTTGCTATTCTGGGTCTTTTATTTTTCCATTTGAATTTCATGATTGCTTTATCTATTTCTACAAAAAAAAATCCTTTGGGATTTTGATTGGCATTGTATTAAACCTATAGAGAACTTTTGGTAATATAGCAATTTTGATGATGTTAGTTCTGCCTATCCATGAACAGGGTATATTTTTCCATCTTCTAAGATCTTATTCTATTTCTCTTTTTAGGGTTCTGTAGTTTGCATTATATAAATCTTTCACCTCTTTTGTTAGGTTGATTCCCAAGTATTTAATTATTTTGAGGAAATTGGGAATGCAGTGTTTTGACTCATTTTTGTTTCAGAAGTTTTGTCGCTGATATACAGAAATGCCTTTGATTTATGCATGTTGATTTTATATCCTGCCACATTGCTGCATTCATTTATTAGTTCTAGTAGTTTTTTCTGTAGACCCTTTGGGTCTTCTATGTATAGAATCATGTCATCTACAAATAGTGATAATTTAAGTTCTTCTTTTCCTATTTTTATGCTTTTAATGTCTTTCATCTCTCTAATTGCTCTGGCCAGTTTTTCGAGAACTATATTGAATAGAAGTGGTGATAGAGGATATCTCTGCCTTGTTCCAGATTTTAAAGTGAATGCCTTCAATTTTTCTCCATTCAGAATGATGCTAGCCTGAGGCTTAACATAGTTATCTTTTACAATGTCAAGGTAAGTTCCTGTTATCCCTAGTTTTTAAAATGTTTTGAACATAAAGGAATGCTCTACTTTGTTGAATGGTTTTTCTGCATCTATCAAGATGATCATATGGTTCTTATCTTTAAGTCTATTGATGTTGTGAATAACATTTATTGATTTCCATATATTGAAGCCTCCTTGCATCCCAGGGATGAATTCAAGTTGATCATGGTGCACAATTTTTTTGATGTGCCTTTGTATCCAATTCGCCAGAATTTTAATGAGGATTTTTGCATCTAGGTTCATCAGAGATATTGGTCTGTAGTTTTCTTTCTTTGAGGTGTCTTTGTCTGGTTTCAGAATCTGGGTGATGTTGGCCTCATAGAATGAATTTGGCAGAGCTTCCAGTTTTTCTATTTCCTGAATAACTTGAAAAGTATTGGTATTAATTCTTCTTTAAAGGTTTTGTAAAACTCTGCTGTATACCCATCCGTTCCTGGGCTTTTCTTGGTTGGTAGTCTTTTGATTGCTTCTTCTACTTCATCCATTGATATTGGTCAGTTTAAATTGTGTGTTTCCTCCTGACTCAGTCTGGTCAAATCATATGACTTAAGAAATTTATCGATGTCTTCACTATTTTCTATTTTATTGGAATACAGTTTTTCAAAATAATTTCTAATTTTCTTCTGTATTTATGTAGCATCTGTTGTGATATTGCCTTTTTCATCCCGTATGTTAGTAATTTGAGTTCTCTCTCTTCTTCTCTTCGTTAGCATGGCTAAGGGTCTGTCGATCTTATTTATCTTTTTGAAGAAGCACCTTTTAGTTTTGTTAATTTTTTCAATAGTTTCTTTTGTTTCAATTTCGCTATGATTTTAATTATTTCTTTCCTTCTGCTACATTTTCTGTTGTTTTGCTCTTCTTCTTCTAGGGCTTTGAGATGAAGTGTGAGCTCATTTGTTTGTTTGTTTGTTTTTCTATTTTGAGGAATGACCTCCAGGCGATGAATTTACCTCTTAAAACTTCTTTTCATTGTGTCCTATAGAATCTGATATGTTGTGTCTGTATTTTCATTTATCTCTAAGAATTTTTTGATTTCCTCCTTTATGTCTTCTGTAACCCATTGATCATTCAGTAACATATTCTTCATTTTGCATGTGATGTATGATTTTTTCTTCCTTCTTTATCATTGGTTTCCAGGTTCATTCCATTATGATCACAAAAAATTCATGGTATTATCTCCACCCCTTTATATTTACTGAGGGTTGCCCTATGGCATAACATATGGTCTATTTTTGAGAAGGATCCATGTGCTGGTGAGAAAAAAGTATATCCACTTGATGATGGTTGATATATTCTATATATGTCAGTTAAGTATAGGGTATTGATTGTGATATTGAGTTCTATAGTTTCTTTATTCAACTTTTGTTTGGAGGATCTGTCCAATGGTGAGAGAGGTGAGTTGAAGTCACCCATAATTATTGTATTGTGGTCTATTTGATTCTTGAACTTGAGGATAAATTGTTTTATGAACGTCGCAGCACCATTATTTGCTGCGTGAATATTGATAATTGTTATGTCTTGTCGGTGAATGGTTTCTTTTAACAGTATATAAAGTCCTTCCTTATCCCTTTGATTAAATTAGTCTTGAGGTCGATTTTATTCGATAGGAGGATGGCCACCCCTGCTTGCTTTCGAGGACCGTGTGCATGGTATAAATTTTCCCAATCTTTCACCTTCAGCCTGTGTATGTCTTTTCCATTCAGATGTGTCCCTTGGAGGCAACATATTGTTAGATTTTTTTTTATTTCAAGTTACAAGCCAATGTCACTTTATTCGAGAGTTTAAGCCATTATCATTTAGAGTTACTATTGATATATGGTTTGTACTGCCACCCATGTTTTTATATATATATTTTTTAATTAGTTTGATTCTCCATGATTTGCTTTTCCCCTTCCCTCTGTCATTACTGAGGCACTTCTCACTGATGGTTTTCGTTGTTGATTTTCATTTCTTCCTCGTGTATTGTTTTGCTCAAGATGCTTTGCAATGCTGGTTATCTGGCTGAAATTCTTTTAGCTTTTGTTTATGATGAAATATTTTTA
Organism: Callospermophilus lateralis; assembly: GCF_048772815.1. Classification (NCBI taxonomy): domain Eukaryota; kingdom Metazoa; phylum Chordata; class Mammalia; order Rodentia; family Sciuridae; genus Callospermophilus; species Callospermophilus lateralis. Next base: position 24,202 of record NW_027513200.1, on the reverse strand, counting down.
TCTCATTGTCTTATCTTAAGCTTAATTTTGCTGGATACATAATTCTTGGTTGGCATCCATTGTCTTTCAGTGTTTGAAGTACGTTGTTCCAGGATCTTCTCACTTCCAGCGTCTATGATGAAAAATCCATTGTTAAACTTTTTGGTTTACCCCTGATTGTAATGATTGTAATCTGCCTCCTTTCTCTGGTAGCTTTTAATATTTTCTCTTTGTTCTGTATATTGGATATCTTTATAACAATGTGTCTTGGCATTGGTCTACTGTGATTTTGTGTGCTCGGTGTCCTGTAAGCATCTACAATTTGTTTATCCGTTTCCATTTTTATTTCTGGAAAGTTTTCTGTAATTATTTAATTCACCAGGTTTCTCATTCCCTTGGTTTTAATCTCTGTACCTTCCGCTATCCATATGACTCATTAGTTTGTTTTTTTTATGTTATCCCATATTTCTTGAATGTTTTCTCATAATTTTTTACAGCATTTCTTTGTTGGCTAGACTTTTTTCAAGATGATATATTTTGTCTTCATTATCTGACATTCTGTCTTCTACTTGCTCTACTCTGTTAGTGATACTCTCAATTGAGTTTTTAATTTGGTTTATCATTTCCTTGATTTCTAGAATTATTGTTTGATTTTTCTAATAATCTCTATCTCCTGATAAAGATGCTTAATTTCTCATTTTATCTGTTTATGTAATTCATTTTCAATGCGTTTTATCACTGTTTGTTTTTGCTGTCTCGTATCCTCTTTAAGGTTCCATTCCATCTGTCTAAGGTATTACTTGAGTTCTTTATATGACCATTTTTCTGATGACTCTAGGTGCTCTTGAATATTTAGGCTGTCCTTCATTGTTCGTAATCCTTTTCTTCTTTGTTTTTATATGCTGCTCATGTTACTTCTTCTTCTGTTTGACTACTGAGTTACTGCTTACTCTTATAAATTTATTTGATGCTTGGGAGGAAAGATATTAGAAGGGAAGGGAGAAGTCACTAAAGAGAATGAGAGTAGGCAGGTAGAATTCAAGGAAGGGGGAATAAGAAAAATGAAAAGAAATGAAAAGACAAAAGAAAAAAATAGAAAATAAAGAAAGAAAGTTTTAAGTAATGATGATGATTAAAAAATTGAAAATTAAAATTTAAAATAATAATAATAATAATAAAATAAAAAAAAATTAAAAAATAAAAACATTTAAAAAAGTTAAAGAACAACAATAACAAAAATGAAAATGAAAGAAAAAAAAACAAATAAAAAAATAATAATAATACATGCAGTCCTAGAGTTCAAATAACTTCTCTTCCAGTAGGTGGAGCTGTGCGCACTGGGCCAAGCTTCTCCTCTCAAAAAGTGAGAACCAATCACTGTGCAGCAGCTCTTCCTCCCAGACTGGGCGGGTCTCCAATTCTGAGTGCCTAGGGCTTTCTCTTGTGCTTCCTCAAGCCAGGCCCACTCACCTGTGATGCTCACCACAATACTGGTTACAAACCAGGCCTCTGCTCCTGGTAGCCCTGTTTCCATGAACGCCTGGGCACACTCTCCTTGTTTGCCTTCCTCAGACAATAAGTTTGTAGAGCTTGGGGCTGAGAACCTCCAGCGAATTTGCTTGCCCTTCAGGAGCCATGGCCCCGGTAGGTGGTGTAAGAGACCTCAATTGTCAGCACTGGTGGGAGCGGTAGCAGGGAATTCCACGCCGCGAGTCCCGAGCCAATCTTGATTCCCTAGGTCTGGGTATTGCGCTCCTTGGAGAGCTGGGAGGGGCCATTACGGCAGAGGTGGGAAGGGCCCTTGAGGTTTCCCTGCGTTGTTGAGAGATATGGCAATGGGATTACACACTTGTCGCGCTGGTTTCAATGAAGTTATCTCCTCTGCCTGTGACGTCAGTACTCTGCCATGGTGGTATCCCATTCAAATGGTGACCGTTCGTTCCCTTTGCTGGGTGACCAATGCAACAGGTGGGTCCTGACTATCTCTCCCAAGCCCCATTTCAATCCTGTGGCCACTGCCTATGAAGGCTCAGTTGGCTTTTAACTCTCAATTCAGAAAGCCCGACCAGTTATTTCAGCGGGAATGTTAGTGCTGAGTCACAAAAACCAGACGAATCTAAGCTTGAATGCAGCCAATCCGGGCTTTGTGTGTGTTCTGAGGGGCCCAGACTGTTCACCCCAGATTCACAACAGGTCAATATTGCCTAGTGATTCTGAGCAAACAGCATTTAGACAGTTTACGACTCCCTATGCCCGCGCAGCTGAAGAGATCAGAGACTTGATTTCTCCATGCCTGCCTTCATAATGGATCTCCTGTATTGCTACTTTTTAATATCTGTGCTTTTGCGTGTGTGTGTATATATATATGTATATGTGTATATATATATATATATATATATATATATATATATATATATATACTCTTTAGATTTTTCAAAATATGAAATATATGTGTCTTATTATGCACTCCCTAAATTCATTCATATTCATATCTGTGGATTTATAATCAACTTTCCACAAGATTATTTTCAGAAATAATCATCCACCTGAAATACATATTGTTTCCTAGTACTGAAAACTAAATTCAGTGAATGGTGCATACAAACCCTAATATTTCTACAGTTACTTAGCCAGTTTAAAATCAATGCAAGTTGATTTCTAGGGGACATGATGTGTATTTTGACTTTCATTTTTATTCAACACTTGTACGTTACTATGTCTTCAGTTTATGCAAATCATGGGATATATATTTCTGTCACAAATTAGAAAATTTATAGGCATTTGTTTCACGATCAATCACTTCCTGATTCAGAACACATGTATCCCTCCATGTTTCTTGACTGGTCTTTTCATGAGACTTCTTTCCAAACACATTATGTTTGTTTAACATCATCACGTATAAAGCAAAACTCAAACACCATTCTTCATAAACCATAATCCTAATATTACCATTAGATATATAACTGGTTGGAATGAATGATTGTATATCAATATAAGATTTCTTATATATTTTCACATATCAATTCAATCCATTATTTAAAGTGGAATCAGTTTCGTTATTTATTCATAGTATGGTCTATTCATGTATTATCTCTATATTAATAGACACAGGGTACACCTCTTTGTACCCCTAATACTAATGTATACGTCTTCAAAATATTGCCCCCAAAAATGGTGAAAGAAATACTCATGTCACCTGATCTACATATACATTTTATCACAGTAATATTCTGAACAAAAAAAAAAACATAAAAATGTAACACTTATGATTGTACAAAAGCCTAAAAGGAAAGTGAACGTGGATAACTAATAACATCCATGTCCAGGTTGCCTAATGCTCTCAAATGTCATTCCCATTCGTGACGACATATTTGTTTTTTCCTATGATTATGTATTCAAACTCAACCCTGTTGAAAATGTCTAATCCTATGACTCACTTTATACTTTGCCTGATTTCGTAATGTCTCTATTGACACCTGCTTTCCTACACATTTTCCCCAGTTCATCATTGTGACTAACTCTTCACATGTGCTGACATTTACATTCACTCTCCCAATGAAACCCTATTGCTAAAGAAGCTTTTTATTCCAAATCATATACTCACTCTTCTTCCTAAACCTACTGACTATCTTCCTAATCCTACTGACTATTCCTTTTTGACTGGATGTTCTCTTCTACATTCAATCATCCAAGGTACAAGGTCCTATGCCACTGTATTTCGATTTAACTGAGACAATTGTACAGAACATAATTCAACACTAAGTATCCAAATCAAGGGCTCAATGCCCTTCTGGGCTTCAAATCCTTCTTAGATTCCCGTTTTCATACATATATTTCACCTATATATTCTTATAAATATCGCAGGTTCCCAATCTCATTATTCATCCTGCAGAATGATTCCTAACCCAAATCGAACATATTATTAACCCTAACCATACACTAACTTTGCAGGAGAGCAGGAACAGTGTGTGTATTAAACTACAGGAATCTAGGGGATGTTCACCTGCTGAGAAACTCAAATGTTCATGCAGAAGTGATCCCTGGTGAAGATGAAGGCAGCTATGAATTACCACAGAAAGCAAAAGTCATCTTCCATGGCAATCATCCTGGTCAGGATGAAGGGTTGTGTCTGAATCAATCTCTCTCTTCTTAATGTATAGAACATGGACCAAACCAGTCCTGTGTGGAAGCTGTTCCCGGGTGCTTACGGTTGATATAACATTCTAACTAGAGAAAGTGTCCCATGAAAATCAGGGCAGCCTCCACCTCATAGTATTTTGGAAGCAACTGTTAGGACAAAGTGGTTGCCAAGGCAGTGACATAATTCAGATCCTGAAGGAAGTGATCTCACCTCACTTCCTTGGTGATGGAACTCTCTGAACTTGAAATCCAGGAATCCAGGCACCCAGAGACAGTCTCTGCCCTAGTCCCAGTGGTCTGACATATTTGGATTTACCAAGGACAGAGTCAGTCTTTCTTGGTACCTACAGATGTGAGGAAGGCCAAATGCCAGGAAACCTCTGAAGAGGGGCTTTTCCTGAGAAGGCAGGTAGTGCCTCACCGCTGGCTCTTGAGAACTTCACAGAGTTGACCAAGCAGACATGATCTGAGACAGGAGAGGTCATTTTGGAGGAACATAGTATGGCTCACTAGTCAGAGGATACTCCGGGGAGTCACAGACCTACTAGGGGGAAGGAGGTGCCTTTGTGGGTGTGGGTGTGAGTTTGTGGTTTTGTCTCATGTTCTGAGGATAGGTAGGAAAGGCGGTTTGTTTGGTATGGAGTGGAATATTTGTATTAAGTCCTTTGACAAGGCGAGTGTTCCTATGTGTGTGTGTATCCCACTGAGTCCATTGTTGTAGACATTAGAAAAGACAATGCATCAATGGATGTGTTCTGTCTAGTAGAAAGCTTCCCAGAATTCATCCTGCCCAATTCATGAGTGGACTCTGGCTTGCCTTATGGATGGGCAACACCTACAAGCTTCCTAATTTCCTGTTTTCTCTCTCAATTCTGGCGACTCTCCAGAATAGTATCATGGTTTTGTGTCCAAGATTTGTACCGCCTCCAAGATCTGTGACATTGTTATGTACTGGAAGCTGAAGGAAATGGCTAGCATCTCAGAAATCTCAGATATCTGTTGACCAGGAAAGTCTCAGTGGAGAAACCCTGCTTTGGTCCTTCTGCTTACCTATTGTTCTGTTGAATGTCAGGAAGTTTTTTGCCTCAAGCCACCACTTTGTGAAGCCTGAAGAAAAGAGTTTTCAAATGGAAATGAAAGGGCATCACCTGTGGCTCTTTGCTTAATTGCTTAGGATTGGGATATGTCTGAATCAGCCTGTTGGCCCTGTGTGAGGCTGTGGCTTAGATTCTCAGCACCTGATGGATCTAAAGATAGATCCCATGCGTGCATCCAAAACCAAAATGGCAAAAAGATCAGATATTGTTGATGAACTCTCTTGCCTTCCTCTGGTAGGTTCCTGATATTCATCAAGTGAGAATAGGGATCCTTTGGGTCAAATGAGTTCTTCAAAGCCCTGCAGAGGCTAGGCCATAGGTGCTTGATTTTTATGACTCCAATTCACTTAAAGAATCTAAACCCCAAAGCTAGAAGGCCTCAAGTTGGAGAAGCCAAGCAATATTAAAGGCAGGCCTATTTGATCACTACTGGTTCACAGGAAGAGAGTCCAGGCCACCCTGACTTTAGGCAAATGAGGGGCAGGGAGCTTATTTTAGACACTGTCGTGGGCTGCATATCCTCCAGCCAGAGGATATGATGAGTGTCTATATGGAAGAAGATGAGGGCCATGTGAGAGTGTTTGGTTTTAATTGTGGACATATGTCTGGCGGTTGGAAGAGATCACTGGGTCCACCTAGGCTTGCACTCTGGTGTGATTCCCCTTAGAGACTGAGTTCTTTTACTGATCTCAGAGAATTATTGCCAGGAATTGTGTTGGAATTTTAGATGGCCATGCATGAGAGTTGTCCTTGGAAAGTGACATCTAGGCCCAAGGTGACTTTCCACAGAGCACAGGGAATCTCAGCCAGGATATCACATGATATTATTCTTAAAGACTTGGCAGCCATATTTGAGAGTCAAAACACACATGGAACATACATTGTAGACCTCAATGGGCCTGGCTTAATCTGACTTTTGGGCACTTTTGGAAGCCTTGCCTGTAAGAATTCTCCAGAGTTTTCATTGAAATGAGCTTCCTCACCATTTAATGGTTTCTGAGTGAATTGAAATCCACAATGCCTCCAACTTCATCCTTGAAAATTGGCTAGATCAATACCATAAAATTTTTGAAATTCCCATCACCGGGTAGCTCTGGAGAACATTTGAATGTCCTGTTGCTGATCATGAGTATACAAGACAGTGCCTTGATTGACTGGGTTTTATGAAAATGGTGTTTAACAGAGATGCCAGTAAGTTGGATCCTGCTGAGTAGTTGTACTAGAGTAGTGGATGGCAGGTGTGTAATAAAACATCTGTGGTGGGGGCATGTGAATCTGCCATTGGCTTCCAAATGGATTGTGACTGACATTTTGCAGCCAGTAGACCCTTATATGTAAAAGCATATTGTTATATGGAGAGGTTTTAGGGCAATGTTCAGAATCAGGTTGCTATGGAAAATGGGGCAAGCTATGTGGGATAGAAGCCTGGTTGGTGCATTCTCCTGACGAACCTGACCCACCACACTTGACAGAACTCACTTCAGCACTGTGTCCCAGTTGAACTCCTTGTATTTCATGAAGCAAATACCAAACTCCCAGTGCAGCAGCAAGAAATACCACGAATAGTGGAGGATGACCAAATGGAATTACAGTCCACAAGGGGAGACATTTAGACCCCAGTGGCCACAGGTTACCTACAAATAGAAAATTCAGCACTGCTGCCTCATGTTCATTGGAAAATAAGAATCCATGTCATCCAGATCACATAGATGAAGACTCAGCTATGATGGTCTCACAACAAATGAAACTAATGCTCCTGACAACAGCATATATTTCATTGCCCAACCTCAGAGGCAGTTTCTCCAGATGTTAGGCTGGCAGAACTTCATGTTTGTGGAGTTTTTACCCTGTCCCTTACTTTTGGAAACTCCTCTACCACCTGCAAATTTGTGAACTCCTGAGCATTTTTCATTACACATATGTATTCACAGATTTTCTAACTCTTCTCCTCTAATTGTGTCTTATGTGGGGCGAAGGTAATGTCAAGGCATTGTGCTGAATGAGAGTGGGAATTTTTTGTGTAGCACATATTTGCATACACATTGGATATATTTTCCAATTTTCCATTCAAAATACTGAATCCCTGACACTAACACATACCCTACTAGACTTTGACTTCTAATCCTAATATGGTGGAGAAAAATAACCCAAACAGAATAGAAATACAAGAGGTTCACAGGAGGCATGGTGTATAGTTGGACTTGCCTTTCGTATGATAAATGGTAGGTGTTATAAATCTAGCGAATTTTAATTGAAATAGTTCTCCATGTGTTTTAAAAGTTAACAAATATGTGAATAACTGTCTCCCTTTCTCTGTAGCCTATTCATCACATGTATTTTCATATGCACATTTAGAATTCTACCTGGTATCACTCGTACATTTTGTGAGGTGGCTGGCTTGGCAGCTGCAAATTGTGAGAAGAGATCACTCCTACTAAACGCTGTTGGAACTGAAAATACAACATATGAGTGAGCTTCTTAGTTGAACAACATAAATCCATGTTCATTAAAATGAATATTTTTGGATCTGTGGATGATATATTATTTCATGTGAATTTCGATTGGCATACATAATGCTACTTTTTAATGTCTGTGAGTGTATATATATATATATATATATATATATATATATATATATATATATATATATATATATATTTATTCACTCTCCAGATTTTTCAAACTATGAAGTATATTTTTCTTATTATACACTCCCTAAATTCATTCATATTCATGTATGTGCATTTATAATCATGTTTTCACAAGAATATTCTCAGAAATATTCATCCACCTGAAATACATATTTGTTTCTTAGTACTGAAAACTAACTTCGGGGGATCATATGATGGTGGTGAAGGGAGTGCATCACCCCCATGTACCGCATCACTGTGCGGGAGAATGACGAGTTATAACGGCTAAAATATATCTTGTTAGAAATTTCCAGCAAAATTGGGGTGCTCCAAAACCTAGTGGACATATTTCCATCTCACGAGGATCAGCTACGCGAGCTCAAACACGAGTGATTTGTCCGCATGGAGCGTCATGCTGCTTATTCAGGAAATCGGTCTGTGGCTAGAGTCTGCGGCGCGCACTGGGAAACGAAGAGATAGCAATGCAAATATACAGCGGTGTGGATTCTGTGGGCTCCTGCCAGGTATGCAATCACTGTGCTAAGTGCTGAATTCTTTGTTTGAGATGGGTAAGGATGCGGTCCAATTCGGTTCTCCACACCGGTCAGACCACAGAGGAAGCCAGCGGCCACTATCTTGGAGAGCTGATGTCACCATCCCTGTTTTTGACTGATCGAAGCTCATTCAGCTATAGAACAGGTAATTTCAGGATGCCATTCACCTTTGTGTTGCAGACAAATTACTCAGGCTATTTCAGAAAATTGAAAAAGAGGGAGATCTTCCAAATTCATTCTACGAGGCCAATATCACCCTGATTCCTACACCAGATAGACACTTCAAAGAAAGAAGACTAAAGACCGATATCTCTAATGAACCTAAATGCAAAAATCTTAAATTAAATTCTGGCAAATCAGATACAAAAACATATCAAAAAAATGTGCACCATGATCAAGTAGGGTTCATCCCTGGGATGCAAGGAGGGTTCAATACACGAAAATCAATAAGTGTTATTCACCACATCAATAGACTTAAAAATAAAAACCATATTATCATCTAGATAGATGCAGAAAAAGCATTCGACAAAGTACAGCATCCCTTTATGTTCAAAACTCTCGAAAAACTAGGAATAACAGGAACATTCCTCAATATTGTAAAAACAATCTATGCTAAACCGCAGGCTAGCGTCATTCTGAATGGAGAAAAATTGAAGACATTCCCTCTAAAATCTGGAACAAGACAGGGATGCCTGCTCTCACCACTTTTGTTCAATATAGTTATCAAAAGACTGGCCAGAGCAATTAGACAGATGAAAGAAATTAAAGGCATATAAATAGGAAAAGAATAACTTAAATTATCACTATTGCAGATGACATGATTCTATACCTAGCAGACCCAAAAGGTTCTACAAAGAAACTAATAGAGCTAATAAATGAATTCAGCAAAGTGGCAGGATATAAAATCAACACGCATAAATCAAAGGCATTCCTGTATATCAGTGACAAATCCTCTGAAATGGAAATGAGGACAACCACTCCATTCACAATATCGTAAAAAAAAAAAAATGGGAATCAACCTAACAAAAGAGGTGACAGTCTTATACAATGAAAACTACAGAACCCTAAAGAGAGAAATAGAAGATCTTAGAAGATGTAAAAATATACCCTGTTCATGGATAGGCAGAACTAACATCATCAAAATGGCGATATTACCAAAAGTTCTCTATAGGTTTAATCCAATGCCAATCAAAATCCCAAAGGCATTTCTTGTAGAAATAGAGAAAGCAATCATGAAATTCATATGAAAAAATAAAAGACCCAGAATTGCAAAACAATGCTAAGCAGGAAGTGTGAATCAGGCGGTATAGCGATACCAGACTTCAAACTATACTACAGAGCAATAGTAACAAAAATAGCATGGTACTGGTACCAAAACAGGCAGGTGGACCAATGGTACAGAATAGAGGACACAGAAACCAATCAACAAAACTACAACTATCTTATATTTGATAAAGGAGCTAAAAGCATGCAATGGAGGAAGGATAGCATCTTCAACAAATGGTGTTGGTAAAACTGAAAATCCATATATAACAAAATGAAACTGAATCCCTTTTTCTCACCATGCACAAAAGTTAACTCAAAATGAATCAAGGACCTTGATATCAAATCAGAGACACACTGTCTGATAGAAGAAAAATTTGGTTATGATGTACATACTGTGGGGTTGGGCTCCAAATTCCTCAATAGGACACCTATAGTACAAGAGTTAATAACTAGAATCAACAAATGGGACTTACTCAACTAAAAAAGTTTTTTCTCAGCAAAAGAAACAATAAGAGGTAAATAGGGAGCCTACATACTGGAAAGAAATCTTTACTACTCACACTTCAGATAGAGTCCTAATATCCAGAGTATACAAAGAACTCAAAAAATTAGACAATAAGATAACAAATAACCCAATCAACAAATGGGCCAAGGACCTCAACAGACACTTCTCAGATGAGGACATACAATCAATCAACAAGTACATGAAAAAATGCTCACCATCTCCAGCAGTCAGAGAAATGCAAATCAAAACCACCCTAAGATACCATCTCACTCCAGTAAGATTAGCAGCCATTATGAAGTCAAACAACAAGAAGTGCTGGCAAGGATGTGGGAAAAGAGGTACACTTGTACATTGCTGGTGGGACTGCAAATTGGTGCAGCCAATTTGGAAAGCAGTATGGAGATTTCTTGGAAAGCTTGGAATGGAACCACCATTTGACCCAGCTATTGCCCTTCTTGGTCTATTCACTAAAGACCTAAAAAGAGCATGCTACAGGGACACTGCTACATCGATGTTCATAGCAGCACAATTCACAACAGCAAGACTGTGGAACCAACTTAGATGCCCTTCAATAGAAAAATGGATAAAAGAAATGTGGCATTTATACACAATGGATTATTACTTTGCATTGAAAAATAAAAAAATCATAGAATTTGCAGGGAAATGGATTGCATTAGACTAGATTATGCTAAGTGAAGCTACACAATTCCTATAAAACAAATGCCAAATGTCTTCTTTGATATAAGGATAGTAACTAAGAACAGATAGGGATGAAGAGCATGACAAGATGATTAACATTAAACAGGGATGAGAGGAGGAAGGGAGGGAGAAGGGAAATTGCATGGAATTGGAAGGAGACCCTCTGGGTTATACAAAATTACATACAAGAGGAATTGAGGGGAAAGGGAAAAATAATACAAGGGGGAGAAATTTATTACAGTAGAGGGAGTAGAGAGAGAAGTGGGGAGGGGCGGGGAGGCCAGGGGGAATAGTAGAGGATACGAAAGGCAGCAGAATACAACAGACACTAGTATGGCAATATGTGAATCAGTGGATGTGTAACTGATGTGATTCTGCAATCTGTATACAGGGTAAAAATGGGAGTTCATAACCCACTTGAATCAAAGTGTAAAATATGATATATCAAGAACTATGCAATGTTTTGAACAACCATAAATAAAAATAAAAAAAAAACTCTCTTTGGTGAATAATGCATGCAATTCTAATATTTCTACAGTAACTGACCCAGTTTAACATCAATGCAAGTAGATTCCTATTGGACATGATGTGTATTTTGACGTTCACTTTTATTCAACACTGGTACATTACTATTTCATCAGTTTATGCACATAACAGGATATATATTTCATTCACAATTTAGAAAATTTATAGGCACTTGTTTCACTTTCAATCACTTCCTGCTTCAGAACACATGAATTCCTCCATATTTCTTGATTGGTCTTTTTATGAGACTTTTTTCCAAACATATTATTTTCGATTTCCATAATCACTTTTGAAACAAAACTCACACACACTTCATGATAAACAATAACCCTAAGATAACCATTAGATATATAACTGGTTGGAGTGAATGATTGTATGTCAATATATGATTTCCTATATATTTTCAGATATCAATTCAATCCATTATTTAAAGTGGAACCAGTTATAATATTTATTCACAGTATGGTCTATTCATGCATTATCTCTATATTCAAAGACACAGGGTACACCACTTTGTACCCCCAATACTAATTTATATGTCTTCAAATATTGCTCCCAGTAATGGTGGAAGAAATACTCATGTCATATGATCTACATACACATTTGATCACAATATTTTTCTGGGCACAAAATGCAAAGATCACACTTATGATTGTACCAAATCCTAAATGGAAAGTGAACATGGATTACTAAAACGATAAATGTCCAGGTTGCCTAATGCTTTCAAATGTCATTCCTATTGGTGACGACATATTTGTTTCTTCCTAAGATTATGTATTCAATCTCAACCCTATTGAAAATGTCTAATCCTATCACTCACTGTATAATTGCCTCATTTCATAATGTCTGTATTGATATTTTCCTTTTTACATATTTTCCCCAGTTCATCATGTGACTGACTCTTCACATGTGCTGAAATTTACATTCACTCTATAACAAAAACCCTATTGCTACAGAACTTTTGCCCCAAATCCTATACTCACTCTATTTCCTAAAGATACTGACTACCTTCCTAATCCCACCGACTATCTCAATTTGAGTGGATGTTCTCTTCTAAAATCAATCATCCAAGGTGTAAGGTCCTATGCCATTGATTATCGATTTATCTGAGACATCTGTGCAGAACGTAATTATAAGCTAAGTATCCCAATCAAGGGCCTAATGCCCTTCTGGGCTTCAAATCTTACCTAGATTTCTGTTTCCATACTTATATTTCACCTCTATAATCTTATAAATATCGCAGGTTCCCAATACTATTAATCATCCTTCGCAATGATTCGTAACCCAAATCGAACATGTTATTAACCCTAACCATACACTCTTACCTTAATCTAACTTTGCAGAAGAGCAGGGACAGAGTTCGTCTTATAATACAGGAATGTAGGGTATCTTCCTCCTGCTGAGAACCTCAAATGTCCATGCAGACTTGATCCCTGGAGAAGATGTAGGCAGCTATGAAGGACCTGAGAGAGCAAATGTCATCTTCCATCGCAAACAACCTTCCCAGGCTGAAGGGTTGTGTCTGAATAAGCCTCTCTCTTGTTAATGTAGAGAAGATAGACCAAACCAGGCATGTGTGGAGAGCTATTCCGGGGTCCCTATGGTTGATATACCATTCTAACTTGTAAAAGTGTCACAGGAAGAAAGGGCAGCCTCCATCTCATAGGAGTATTGTAAGCAACAGTTAGGACAAAGTGGTTGCCAAGGCAATGACCTCAAAGAATTCCTGAAGGAAGTAATCTCACCTCACTTCCTTGGTGATGGAACTCTCTGAACTTGGAATCCGGGAAGCCAGGCACCCAGAGCCAGTCTCAGTCCCAGTCCCAGTGGTCGTATTTTTTGGATTTACCAAGGACAGAGTCAGTCTTTCTTGGTACCTACTGAGGTGAGGATGAACAAATGTCAGGAAATCTCTAAAGAGGGGCCTTTCCTGAGAAAGCAGGTAGTGGCTCACCGCTGGCTAGTGACAACTTCACAGATTTGGCCAAGGAGACCATATGTGACACAGGACAGGCGATTTCATCAGAACATAGTTTGGCCCACCAGTCAGAGGACACTCCCAATAGTCACAGACCTACTTGGGGGAAGGAGCTTCCTTTGTGTGTGTGGGTGTGGGTTTGAGATTTTGTCTCATGATCTGAGAATAGGTAGGAAAGGCGGTTTGTTTGGTTTGTGCCGCAGTCTTTTGCTGGGCACAAATCACGAGTCTCCACACAGCTTGTAGATTCAAACAGCAATTCTTTATTCCCGAACTCACACCGGCCGTCTACAAACACGCTCTGGGGGAATCCACGTTCTCTGCCCAAATCCACTTCTCCCAAATCCACTCCTGCCTAAATCCACCCGCATGGGCTTCTGTCTCCCAAAATATACTGTCTGACCCTAAGCACTCAAGAGGAACTCAGCAGCAGGATACGCCCTATTCTAAAGGGGGAACACCCTACTCTCCTATTATGCTAAACTTCCCTATTCTAAAGGGGGAACACCCTAATCTCCTATTATGCTAAACCGCCCTATTCTAAAGGGGGAACACCCTAAACACGGATCCTGCCCTGGTCCTTGAGCAAGGTCACCTTTCAGAAGTCCTTCCACAGACAGCATGGAAGTAAGCTGGCAAGGAGATTGTCATACCTACTTGGCTGATGGCTCCCAGCAGGTTTGGAGTGAACTGTTTCTGGTAAGTCGTTTGACAAGGCCAGTGTTTCTTTGTCTGTGTATCCCACTGTGTCCGTGGTTTTAGACATTAGAAAAGAGAATGAATCATTGGATGTGTCCTGTCTAGACTCAACTTGCCCAATTTATGAATGGACTGCGGCTTGACTTATGGGTGGACAACTCCAACAATCTTCCTAAGTTCCTGTTTTCTTCCTGAATTCTGCCCAATTTATGAATGGACTGCGGCTTGACTTATGGGTGGACAACTCCAACAATCTTCCTAAGTTCCGGTTTTCTTCCTGAATTCTGGCCACTCTCCAGAATAGGCTCATGGTTTTGTGTCCAAAATATGTACCACCTCCAAGCTCTGTGACATGGCCATGTACTGGATAGCTGAAAAAAATGGGAGCATCTCAGAAAACTCAGATATCAATTTGACCAGGAAATTCTAAGTGAAGAAACCCTGCTTTGGGCCTTTTGCTCATCAATTGTTCTGTTGCCCTGAATGTCAGGAAGGCCTTTGCCTCAGGCCACACCATTGTAGAGCCTAAAGAAACAGTTTTCAAATGGAAATGAAAGGGCATCACCTGTGGCTCTTTGCTTAATTGCTTTGGAAAGGGATGTGTCTGAATCAGTCTTTTGGCCCTGTGTGAGACTGTGGCTTAGATTCTCAGCACCTGATGGATCTAAAGAAGGATCCCATGTGTGCATCCAAAACCAAAATGGACAAAAGAGCAGTCAGTGTGGATGAAGTCTCTCGCATTCCTCTGTAAGTTTCCTGTCATCCATCATGTGAGAACAGTGATCATTTGGTTCAAATGTGTTCCTCAAAACCCTGCAGAGGCTAGCCCATAAGTGCTTGGTTTTTCTCGAGACTCCAATTCACATAAAGAATCTAAAACACACAGTCAGTAGGCCTCAAATTGGAGAAGCAGTGCCATATTAATGGCAGGCCTATTTGATCACTCTTGGTTCACTGGAAGGATGTCCTGGCCACCCTGATTTTAGGCAAAAGAGGGACAAGGGAGGTTATATTGGACACTGTCTTGGGCTGCACCCCTCATGGAAACCTCCAGCCAGAGGTTATGATGATCGTGTAAATGGAAGAAGATGAGTGCCATGTGGAAGTGTTTTGGATTTAATTGTGGATATTTGTGTGACAGTTGGAAGACATAACAAGGTCTACCTGGGCTTGAACTCTGGTGTGATTCCCCTTATAGACTGAGTTCAGGAACTGATCTCAGAGAAGTATTGCCATGTATTGTGTTGTGATTTAAGAGGCCATGTATGAGAGTCACCCTTGGAAACTGAGATCTAGCCCCAGAGTGACTTTCCACAGAGCTCTGGGAATTTCATCCAAGATATCACATGATTTCATTCGAAAGACTTGGCAGCCATAGTTGAGAGTGAAAACACACATGGACCTCATATTGTAGACCTCAATGGGCCTGGCTTAATGTGACCTTTTGGCCATTCTTTGGGAAGCCTTGCCTGTGAGGGTTCTCCAGAGCTTTCATTGAAATAATCTTGCTCACCATTTACTGGTTCCTGAATGATTTGAAACCCACAGTGCCTCCAACTTCATCCTTGAAAAATGTCTAAATAAATACCATGAAATTTTTGAAATTCCCATGACCAGGTGGCACTGGAGAACCTTTGGATGTCCTGTTGCTGATCATGGATGTACCAGACAGTGCCTTGCTTGACTGGGTTTTATGAAAATGGTGTAGAACAGAGGTGCCAGAAAGTTGCAGCCTGGTGAGAAGTGGGCCTAGAGCTTTGGTGGGCAGGAGTGTGATAAAACATCTCTGTTGGAGCAATGTGGATCTTCCATTGGCTTCCAAATGGCTTGTGGATTACATGAAGCAGCCAGCAGACCCTTGTAATTAAAGGCATCTTGTTATATGAAGAGGATTCAGGGCAATGTTCAGAATCAGGTTGCTATGGACAAGGATGCAATGTGGCAAGCTTTGAGGGATAGAAGCGTGGTTGGTGCGTTCTTCTGCAGACTCTTAACCACCGCACATGGCAGAACTCCCTCCAGCACTGTGTCTCAGTTGAACTCCTTGAATTTCATGAAGCAAATACCAAACTCCCAGTTCAGCAGCAAAAACCCCACAAAAAGTGGAGGAGGACCAAATGGCTTCACAGTCCAACGGGGAGACACTTAGTCCCCAGAGGCCACAGTTTACCTAAAAAGAAGAAAATCAACACTGCTACCTCATGTTCATTGGAAAATAAGATACCATGTCCTCCACGTCACATAGAGGCAGACCCAGCTTTGATGGTCTCACTACAAAGGAAGCCAATTCTCCTGACAACAACATAATTTTCACGTTCCCAAACTCAGAGGCAGTTGCTCTAAAAGTTTTTAGGCCAGCAGAGCTCCATGTTTGTGGAGTGTTTACCCTGTCCCTTACTTTTGGAAACTCCTCTACAACCTCCAAGGTTGTGAACTCCTGAGCATTTTCCATTCCAGATATGTATTCACTGATTTTCTATCTATTCTCCTCTAACTGTGTCTTACTTGGGGTGAAGGTAATTTCAAGGCATTGTTCTGGATGAGAGTGGGAGGATATTTGTGCAGCATATATTTGCATACAAATTGGATTCAATTTCCAATTTTCCTTTTGAAATACTGAATCCCTGACACTAACCCATACCTACTAGACTCAGACAACTCATCCTAATATGATAGAGAAAAATAACACAAACCTATAGAAATACAAGCAGTTCATTGGAGGCATGTTGTATAGTTGGACTTGCATTTTGCATTATACAAGGTAGGAGTTATAAATCTGGTCAATGTTTAATAGAAAAAGATCTCCATGTGTTTTTAAAGTTAACAAATATGAGAATTCATGTTTCCATTTCTCTTTAGCCTATTCACACTTATATATTTATATGCATATATAGAATCCTACCAGGTATCACACGTACATCTTTGTGAGGTGGCTGACTTGGCAGATACAAATTGTGAGAAGAGATCACTCCTCCTAAACGCTGTTGGAACTGAAAATTCAACCTATAGGGAGCGTCCTAGTAGAACAACATTATACATAAACTCATGTTCAGTAAAATAAACATTTTTGCATCTGTGGATGATATATATTTACTGATGAATTTCGATTAGCATTTATATTGCTACTTTTTAATGTCTGTGAGTGTTTTTTATTTGTGTGTGTGTGTGTGTATACACTCTCCAGATTTTTCAAAATATGAAATATATGTGTCTAATATACACTCTCTAAATTCATTCATGTTCATGTATGTAGATTTTTAATCAAAATTTCACAAGATTATTCTCAGAAATATTCATCCACCTGAAATACATATTTGTTTCCTAGTACTGAAAACTAACTTCAGGGAATGATGCA
Organism: Callospermophilus lateralis; assembly: GCF_048772815.1. Classification (NCBI taxonomy): domain Eukaryota; kingdom Metazoa; phylum Chordata; class Mammalia; order Rodentia; family Sciuridae; genus Callospermophilus; species Callospermophilus lateralis. The sequence continues at coordinate 6,775 of NW_027513200.1, read as the reverse complement.
TACAAATCCTAATTATTCTACAGTAACTGACCCAGTCTAACATCAATGCAAGTAGATTCCTATGGGACATGATATGTAATTCTTTATTCATTTGTATTCGACACTGGTACATTATTATTTCTTCAGTTTTTGCACATCATAGGATATACATTTCATCCACAAGTTCACAAATTAATATGCATTTGTTTCAACTTTCACCACTTCTTGCTTCAGAACACATGTATTGTCAGGGTTTCTTGACTGGTCTTTTCATGAGACTTCTTTCCAAACACATTATTTTGAATTTCCATAATCATTTTGAAGCAAAACTCACACACTCTTCATGATAAACCAAAACACAAATATTTCCATTACATATATACCTGGTTGGAATGAATGATTGTATATCAATATACGATTTCCTTTAATTTTTCAGATATTAGATCAATTCATTTTTTAAAGTTGAAAAAAGTTATATTATTTATTCACATTAGCGTCTATTCATGCTTTATCTCTATATTCATAGACACAGGGTACACCTCTTTGTACCCCCGATTCTAATTTTACATCTTCAATATATTGCTCGCAGAAATGGTGGAAGACATACTCATGTCACCTGATGTACATATACATTTAATCAAAGTAATATTCTGGACAAAAAAATGTAAAGGTCACATTTATGATTGTACCAAAGCCTAAATGTAAAGTGTACATGGATTACTAAAAACATCCATGTCCAGGTTGCCTAATGCTGTCAATTGTCAATCCTATTGGTGACTACATATTTGTTTCTTCCTAATTTATATATTCAAACTCAACCCTGTTGAAAATATCTAATCCTATCACTCACTTTATACTTTGCCTGATTTCATAATGTTTCTATTGATATCTGCTTTTTTACATATTTTCCCAAGTTGATCCTAGTGACTGACACTTCATATGTGCTGACATTTACATTCACTCTATAATCGAAACCCTATTGCTAAAGAACTTTTGGTCCAAATCCTTTAATCACTCTTCTTTCTAAACCTACCGACTATCTTCCTAATCCTACCGACTATCCCTTTTTGATTGGATGTTCTCTTCTACATTCAATCATCCAATGTAAAAGGTCCTATGCCATTGTATATCGAATTATCTGAGACAACTTTGCAGAGCATAATTCAAAGCTAAGTATCCCAATCAAGGGAAAAACCCTTCTGGGCTTCAAATCATACCTAGATTTCTGTTTTCATACTTATATTTCACCAGATCTTAGAGAAGACGGACCATTTCAGGGGAACATAGTATGGCCCACCTGTCAGAGGACAATCTGGATAGTCACAGACCTAATTGGGGGAAGGAGGTGCCTTTGTGGGAGTGGGTATGGGTTTATTGTTTTGTCTCATGTTCTGAGAATAGATGGGAAAGGCGGTTAGTTTGGTTTGGAGTGGACAGTTTCTAGTAAGTCATTTGACAAGGCAAGTGTTTCTATGTCTGTGTATCCCACTGTGTCCGTTGTTGTAGATATTGGAAAAGAGAATGCATTAATGGATGTGTACTGTCTAGTGTAAATCTTCCCATAATTCAACCTGCCCAATATATGAATGGAGTGCAGCTTGTCTTTTTGATGTGCAACACCTGCTATCTTTCTAAGTTGCTGTTTTCTTCCTGAATTCTGGCCACTATCCAGAATAGGCTCATGGATTTGTGTCCAAAATATGTACCACCTCCAAACTCTGTGACATGGCCATGTACTGGATAGCTGAAGAGAATGGCGAGCATCTCAGAAAATGCAGATATCAGTGTGACCAGGAAAGTCTCAGTGGAGAAACCCTGCTTTGGGCCTTTTGCTTACTTATTGTTGTTTTGCACTGAATGTCAGGAAGTTCTTTGCCTCAATCCACCACTTTGTGAAGCCTGAAGTAAACAGTTTTCAAATGGAAATGAATGTCATCACCTGTGGCTCTTTGCTTAATTGCTTTGGGAAGGTATGTGTCTGAATTAGTCTCTTGGCCATGTTTGTGTCTATGACTTAGATTCTCAGCACCTGATGGATCTAAAGAATGGTCCCATGTGTGCGTCCAAAGCCATAATGGCAAAAAAAAATCATTCATTATGGATGAAGTCTCTTGCCTTCCTCTGTTAATTTCCTGAACTCCATCAAGTGAGAATAGGGATTCTTTGGGTCAAATGAGTTCTTCAATTCCCTGCAGAGGTGCTTGGGTTTTCGCATAACTCCAAATCACATAAAGAATTGATACCTGAAATCAGTAGGCGTCAAATTGGAGAAACACAGAAGTATTAACGGCAGGCTTATTTGATCACTCCTCGTTCACAGAAACGGTGTCCAGGCCACCCTGACTTTAGGCAAATGAGGGGCAAGCGAGCTGATTTTGGACACTGTCTTGGCTTTTCTCATGACTCCAATTCACATAAAGAATCTAGACCCCACAGTCAGAGAGCCTCAAATTGGATAAGCGGAGCAGTATTAAGGGCAGGCCTATTTGATCACTCCTGATTCACAGGAAGGGTGCCCAGGCCACCCTGAAGTTAGGCAAAAGAGGTGCAAGAAGATTATTTTGGACATTCTCTTGGGCTGCACAACTCATGGAAAACTCCAGGAAGAGGTTATGATTAGTGTCTATATGGAAGAAGAATAGGGCCATGAGGGAGTATTTTGGTTTTAATTGTTTTCATTTGAGTCGCGGTTGGAAGAGTTGTCTGGGTCCACCTGGACTTGAACTCTGGTGTGATTCTCCTTATAGACTGAGTTCTGGAACTGACCTGAGAGAAGTATTGCCATGAATTGTGTTGGGATTTTAGGAGGCCAGGCATGAAGTTGCCATTGGAACCTGAGATCTAGGCACAGGTTGGCTTTCCACAGAACACTGCGAATCTCAGCCAGGATATTACATGATTTTATTCTGAAAGACTTGGCATGCATTATTGAGATTCAAAACACACATGGACCTCGCTTTATAGACCTCAATTGGCCTCGCTTCATGTGACTTTTTGGCCACTCTTTGGGTAGCCTTGCCTGTGAGAGTGCTCCAGAGCTTTCCCTGAAATTAGCTTCCTAACCCTTTAATGGTTCCTGAATGAATTGCAAACCACAGTGCCTCCAACTTCATCTGTGAAAAATTGCTAGATAATTACCATGAAATTTTTAAAATTCCCATGACCAGATGTCACTGGAGGACCTTTGATGTCCTGTTGATGATCATGAATATACCAGACAGGGCCTTGATTGACTGGGTTTCAGGAAAATGGTGTAGAACAGAGATGCTGGTAAGTAGAAGCCTAGTGAGTAGTGGGCCTAGAGAAGTGTTACGCAAGTGAGTGATAAAACATCTGTGGTGGGGCCATGTGGATCTTCCACTGGCTTCCAAATGGCTTGAGACTGACATGGTGCAGCCATCAGACCCATATACGTAAAGGCATATTTTTATATGGAGAGGTTTTAGGGCAATGTTCAGAATCATGTTGCTATTGTCAAGGGGGCAAGCTACGTGGGATAGAACCCTGGTTGGTGCATTCTCCTGGAGACCCTGCACACCACAGCTGACAGAACTCCCTTCAGCACTGTTTCCCATTTGAACTCGTTGTATTTAATGAAGCAAATTCCAAACTCCCAGTGCAGCAGCAAGAAACACCACGATAATTGGAGGATGACCAAGTTGTTTCACAGTCCACACGGGGAGACACTTAGCCCTCAGTGGCCACAGTTTACCTACAAAGAGAGAATTCAGCACTGCTGCCTCATTTTTATTGAAAAATAAATAACCATGTCCTCCAGGTCACATAGATGCAGATCGAGCTTTGATTGTCTCACTACAAATAAAGCTAAAGCTCCTGAAAACAACATATATTTTAAGTGCCCAACCTTAAAGGCAGATTCTCAAAAAGTCTTTAGGCCAGCAGAGCTCCATATTTGTGGAGTGTTTACCCTGTCCCTTACTTTTGGAAACTCCTCTACCGCCTCCAAAGATGTGAAATCTGGAGCATTTTCCATTCCTGATAGGTATTCACAGATTTTCTAACTCTTCTCTTCTAATTGTGTCTTACTTGGGGCGAAGGTAATGACAAGGCATTGTTCTGGAGGAGAGTGGGAAGAATTTTCTGTAGCATATATTTGCATAAACATTGGATTCAGTTTTCTATTTTCCATTCAAAATACTGAATCCCTGACTCTAACCCATACCCGACCAGACTCTGACTACTAATTCTAATATGATGGAGAAAAATAACCCAAACAGAATCGAAATACAAGCAGTTCAGAGTAGGCCTGGTGTATTGTTGTACTTTTCTTTTGCATGATACAGAGTTGGAGTTATGAATCTAGTCAATTTATTGTTGAAATAGTTGTCCATGTATTTTTAAGGTTAACAAATATGTGAATTCCTGTCTCCCTTTCTCTGTATTCTTATATGCACATATAGATTCCTCCCTGGTACCACACGTACATTCTTGTGAGGTGGCTGACTTGGCAGATACAAATTGTTAGAAGAGATCACTCCTACTAAACTTGTTGGAATTGGATATTCAACCTATGGTTGAGCTTGCTAGTTGAACAGCATTATACATAAATCCATGTTCAGTAAAATTAATATTTTTAGATCTGTGGATGATATATATTTTATAATGAATTTTGATTGACATATATTTTGCTACTTTTTTGTCTGTGTGTGTGTTTTGTATATATATATTTATATATATATATATATATATATATATATATATATATATATATATATATATATATACACTCTCCAGATTTTTCAAAATATGAAATATATGTGTCTTATATACACTCCCTAAATTCATTCATGTTTATTATGTGGATTTATAATCAACTATTCACAAGATTATTCTGAGAAATATTCATCCACCTGAAATTTGCCTAATGCTCTCAAATGTCAATCCTAATTGTGACTACATATTTGTTTCTTCTTAAGATTATATATTTAAACTCAACCCTGTTCAAAATATCTAATCCTATCACTCACTTTATACTTTGCCTGATTTTGTAATGTCTCTATTGATATCTGCTTTCCTACATATTTTCCCCAGTTCATCATTGTGACTGACTCTTCACCTGTGCTGACATTTACATTCACTCTCTAATCGAAACCCTATTGCTAAAGAAATTTTTTTCCAATTCCTATACTCACCCTTCTTCATAAAAGTACTGACTATCTTCCTAATGCTACAGACTATCGTTTTTGACTGAATGTTCTCTTCTACATTCAATCATCCAAGTAAATTTGGGGCGAGCTTCAGAGGAGGAGACCACCAACAGACTATCTCTTGCAACATCAAAGGGTTTTTTGGGTGTCCAGCATGCTGGGGCTCAGAGATCACTTGAATAGAGCAGATAGCCCTGAGAATAGCTTAAATAGAGCTTATATACTTTCCCTGGAGAGGGCAGGGAGGGAATTTTATTGATGGGTCAGGGTGAGAGGGTGGTTTGCATTCACCTGGGTGAGGGAGTACATTCTGCAGTTGGGCAGTTGGGGACAGAACATTCTGGGAACAAGATTTGCAAGCATTTCTCAAGATTTCAATAGTGTTTTGTTAAGCATACAGAAAAACAAGAAGTGACAAGTACCTATTTTATTAAACTTTAATTCCCCACTTCTTCTTCTGGCTACTTTTAATCATAAAAATGATCATTGGAGGGTGTCACATTCTATGTCTGCTAGTGGGGTATTACCATAAGTTTAACTCGTCCAATTTGAGCCTGGAGAAAAGAAATTACACGGTTGAGCAAACAGGATTTTATAGTTAGCAATAATATGAGGATTATTATTGGACCGGCCAGGGTTGATAAAAACGTAGTTAACCAGGAGGAGTGTGTGAACCAAGACTCAAGCCACCCTTTTTGGGCCTCTCTCTCTTGTTGATGCTCTTCAAGGTGTCTTTTAAATTTACTCATAGATTTTATTACAACTCCAGTATGGTCAGCATAAAAACAACATCCTTCCCTCAATGCAGCACAAAGGCCCCCTTCTCTAATGAAGAGGAGGTCCAACCCTCAACTGTTCTTTAAAACAACTTCAGAGAGAGAGGTTAAAGATTCATGCAAAGCTCTGATGGAGGTTTCTAATATCTTAGTTTTGCTCTATTGCTTCTTCTAATTGGGTCATTTGTTGTGTCCCATGGACAATGGCAGTGGTTCCTGTGCCCACCCGTGCAGCAACTCCTATTCCTAATAGGATGGCTAAAGTGAGGGATACAAGTTCCCAGTGGAACCGGTTGTATGCCCCCCCTATTTGATCTTCAAACGAACCTGCGTCATGATAGAGCTTTCTGGGAAACATCTGCAACATTTCAAAATAATCACATCTGTTGACCATTTCATGAAAACATAAACAATGTTTAAGTATATAGAATTATGCTGTTGTAGGGACAGACAAAGCAAGGCACCTAAGATAGCACTGAAGACAGGGAAACAGTCCTATATTGTTGCAACTGGATTCAGAGGGCATTGCTTCTGTTGTAATCAATTAGTCCCCTGAAACTCAAGTTTAGGTAGTTTCAGAATTGTGTACCCAACATATAAGGGATGGGGCTCAGAAGTTTACAGTCTGCAGAAGTTCAAAAAAGCAGTATATGTTTCTGATTTTTCCTCTGTTCTGGGCAAGTTAAATTTTCAAGGACACCTGGGAGGAGGAGAGCTTTTTATTCCCTTTCTTATTTTCCCCCTGCCAGCTGTTACAACGGAGCCCAGTTGGTAATTTCTTTATCTTAGAAATGTGGCCATTTCTGTGAAGCCCCAGCTGAAGGCCAGAGGACTTGTTCACATATTTTGTGA